>NC_132886.1:6604879-6742379 GCF_030463535.1 Salminus brasiliensis
TGTGTGTGTGTGTGTGTGTGTGTGTGTGTGTGAGTGTGTGTGTGTGTGTGAGAGAGAGAGAGAGAGAGAGAGAGAGAGAGAGAGAGAGTGTGTATGTGTACATTTCTACAGTAGGTGAAGTAAGAAAGGTCACATGATCATCAAGAGGTTGAAGTGGCCACTCTTCATGCTTTTCCTGATGTTCTGGCTAGACAAAAGTGTGTGTGTGTGTGTGTGTGTGTGTGTGTTCTGTGCAAAAGTGCTTTCAAGACAACTGACATGACAACCACCAGAAATACCAAAGCATCCATCATAACAACCACCTGGGACCCCCTAGCAACCAAAAATCAATACCACAAAAAACACCTGAAATATCATAGCAACCACCTAAAATGCCATAGCAAATGTCATAGCAACCACATGCGAGCAGCCACAAGGCAACACCATAGAATCCAGAAGACGTACTATAGCAGCCATCATAGCAACCACTTGGAACACCATAGAAACCACCTAAAATACCAAAGCAACCACCACAGTTTGAAGAACAAAGCTTGACCTTGCTGTCTGACAGTGAAAAAGATGCTTAGATGCTTAACTTAAGCTTAGCGATTTACCGTGACTAGGGTGCCCAAACTTTTGCACCCCTTTATTATCTGAGATGGTTGAGGCTGTTAAAAGGAGAGAGAAAAGAGCAGTGGTGAGGTAAGGAGAAACACACTCCCAGTGTCTGTGTGTGTGTGTGTGTGTGTGTGTGTGTGTGTGTGTGGAGCAGAGACAGCAGCTCTTAGAGAAGCATTTAGCCAACAAAGAATATGAAACCTTAGAGCTTTCTGCTCTTTATCTCCGGGCAGAATCAGCTGTCAGACGGTTAACATTCAATACTGGCAGAGTGTTCTCCTCTCAGGACACTGAGCACACCTCACCTTCTCCTCTCAGTTCAGGCCCGGTGTAAAAAAGGGGTGAACTCATTAAATGCTTGAGTACAAATCACTGTTTATTAATGGATGGAATGGAATAGATTAATTAATTTGTTCATTTATTCATTAAGTCATCTACAACATAAATAACCAATCAAACAATATATTAATTCTATTATATCTAAACTGGTAGAAATAAATAACATACATGTATTCATTTATTCACATTTATAAACTTAATAACCAATCAATCAATCAATCAATCAATCAACCAATTAATTCTTTCTAATCTAGTAAAACAGATGAATAAAAAGACATTATTGAATTCATTTATTCACATCTATACAATTAATAATCATCAATCTATCTATAAATCAGCCATATAATCAATCAACACACATTCAGTCATTCAAATCAAGTGAAACTGAAATAAATTCATTCATTTACTGGATTCTGGTAAAACTTATACTAAATAAATAAATCAATAAATACATTTATTCAGCTATCTATCAAATATCAATCAATCAATAAATAAATGCATTCAAATCTAGCATGACTGACAATAAATATAAATAAATAAATAAATACATAAATAAATATTCAACATTTCATCCATCCATTTATTTAAAACTGATAATGCACACAATCAAAAACGCTAGTCTTAGTAGACGTGCTAAAAGTGAAAAAGATATACAATATAGATGTCTGAAAAACATTTATTTGTTTCATTATTTATTTATTTATTTATTTATTTATTTATTTATTTATTTATTCAGTCGCTGTCTGTTAAATTCTGTTGTCTCTGCCTAACAACTAACGTCCCCATTATTTACATACACTAATATTGTTTCAAAGGTACTAGCTAACATTTCCGTAAGCAGCCCAGTGCACCATAATTTACACATTGTAATGATTTGCATAATTATTAATGAATTATTAGTAATAATAATAATTATCATCAAGGACCCTGCGGTGCATGGACGCCTTCAGCCTGCAGAATGATTTCGGGGGCTGCTGAATGATCCTATCAGGAGATTCATAGCTGAGTTGACTTTGAGCAGAACTACAAGGGGGCTTACAGTGTGTGTGTGTGTGTGTGTGTGTGTGTGTGTGTGTGTGTGTGTGTGTGTGTGTGTGTTTGAGGGGTCTAAATGGGGTAAGAAGAGACAAGACAGGCTTTACTCTGCCAATGTGGGATCAACAAGAAGGTGTGTAGAGCCAGTTATGTAAATTAACACACACACCCACACACACACACACACACACACACACACAAAGACACACATTCCCGCACTTGTTCATAAAAACACACCATTAACCCCTCGTGCCCGTATCCTCAGACTCATCAGTCTGGCTGTGCTGTGGGAGGGGTGCAGCTGAGGGTTTGGCTGAAGGGTACGGAGGGAGGGATGCAGTGGTAGGAGGGCAGACAGATTTATATGCAGGGGTTAAAGAGTCAAAGTCTCCCCCTCTCTGGTCAGCAGACGGGCTCCAAAAGACCCCAAAACAACCTCAGTTTTGCTTCACTCGTCATGCCTCAGCCTAGCGTCTTTACCGTTGAGATTCACAGAAATCTTTTGTTTATTTCGAGCATAAAAGTCTATTTTCAAACCTTTACTGTAAGCTCATGCAGCAATTCTACATCTTAAAACGGCAGCTTCAGGATCATGCTGATGCTCCACTGTCTGTAACAGGGAGAACGGCCTCTCCGTCATTCACACTCCGGGCCGGAACGCTACTACCACACTATGGAGCTTTGGTGGTGGAGCTAGCCGAGAGAGACCTCTCTCCAGAACTGCTGAGTAATGCTGCCTATCCCGAGTCATATTAGTGTAAAATGTTGTAGTATTACTCTACTGTCTCAGTCCACATGCTTCTCTACCTTCAGATGCTGCTGCTTGAGCTCTCAGCTTGTCCAGAAATGCATGCAAAAAGTGAGTTATACTCCACACCTGGAGGGGGAGCCCAGGAGCAAAAATACCAAACCTTACATAATGCTGTATGCTTTAAATATATAAAACGTATAACTGTCATAATAATAACCTGAAACTATCTTAAAGTATAAATTTTATATATTTTAGTACATTTTAATTCATTTATTTTAATTTATTTAAGTAATGTCACCATTATTATTGGTCCATTTGCCATGAATTTGCCATTTGCCGAGCTTGAAAATGAGAATTTTTCTATTTACATCCCAAGCTTACTTTTAATTCATCTTTTAACAATATTGATCCAATAACCAATAACAATAATGATCTATTGTACTGAATCAATACACTCTTTGACTACAGATTAAAATTTCCTTCCTGGAAAACGTCCACAACGCCCACGATCACAGTAATCGATTCAATCAACTGGATTTGTCTCACTTTTATAGTTCGCAAGGCAGTTAAAATGAGGTCAGCAGCAGAATGTGGATGATAATGGGCCTCTACGAGTTGCAGGCAGCGAACCATGAGGTATTTTGAACTCGGTTCTCCGTCTGTCAATGCAGGGAACTATGCGTCATCTAAAAATAGCAGCACAAGGGACATGGGAAATGGCGAGAAGGCGATGTCTCGCAGCGCAAGTCTAGCCACATGCACCACATTCATACGCAGGACGTCTTAGTTCTTATTCTACTTTCTGTTTTGGGCCTAGTAGGTGGAGTAGGTGGGGTTTGTCTGTCAGTGGCAGTTAATTGTGGCACTAGTTCTCATCAACATTTGACAGACATTTAACGTCTGACAGGTGAAAACACACACACACACACACACACACACACACACACACAGCAGTATTCAGTACAATCAAATGTCAGACGGTTGGCAATAAAACACTGATATTAGAATTAACTACAAAAAGTGGTGGTGGTTCTCCATCACTGTGTTCATCATTAGAACATCTCCAAAGTTCTCCTCTCTCATAGAGTCTAGTATTATTTAGAGTTATCCTCAGATCAACACCTGGTTTGGTGGTAAATCAGGGCTTAATGATGGTAAATCAGGTGAGCTGCTGCTGCTGCTGCTGATGATGATGATGATGGAGTTGAACACATCCTCCACGCTGTGCTGGCTGGACTGGGGGCCGTCTAGGAGAAACCTGGAGGAACCGAGCTCTGTTCTTCAGACTAGCTCACCGACAAGATCTCACTACTTTCTTCAGAATGAGAATGGTATATATTTTAGATGCCACACAAAAAACCTTCCATTTCCACTTGCTTTTTTTGACCCTTGGTTTGTATGTTATGGAATAATTGGAATAGAATTAAATATGTTTACATTGACTTCCATTGAAAGTTGTACTGTTTTGGAGATGGACCAATTGAAATGCTCCAAATCTAATTAATTAATAAAATAACACATGCTTCTCTGCCTTCAGATGCTGCTGCTTGAGCTCTCAGCTTGTCCAGAAATGCATGCAAAAAGTGAGTTATGCTCCACAACTGGAGGGGGAGCCCAGGAGCAAAAATACCAAACCTTACATAATGCTGCTTTAAATATATAACATGTATTACTGTCATAATAATAACCTGAAACTACATATAGACTAAGAAACTAAGTATAAATGTAATGTATTTTAGTACATTTTAATTCATTTATTTTAATTTATTTAAGTAATCTCAGACCACTTCTATTGGTCCATTTGCCATGAATCGTTCACACAATGTAAAGAACCGTTTGAAAATGAGAATTTCCATTTACATCCCAATCATACTTTTAATCCATCTTTTAACAACAATGATCCAATAACCAATAACAATAGTGATCTATTGTACTGAATCAATACACTCTTTGACTACAGATTAAAATTTCCTTCCTGGAAAACGTCCACAACGTTTAATTTAATGTGTTTACATTGACTTCCATTGAAAGTTGAACTGTTTTGGGGAGGGATCAATTGAAATGCTCCAAATCTAATTAATTAATAATATATATATTATAATTTATAGAATGAACTCCTGATTTTTTGTAAGTTAATCTCTGAATGTTTCTGCTGGTCTATTTAGTCCTTTTTCTGACATTTTGACACAGTATAAAGGACAGCTGGTGTATTTTTGTACATTACGTAAAAATAAAAGAAATAAAAATAAACACATATATATATATATATATATATATATATATATATATATTATATATATATAGGATATATTGTATTACAAATACTGTATATATATATATATATATATATATATATATATATATATATATATACTACCGTATTTGTAATACAATATATCCTATATGTATTATAAACCTATGTGTAGTAATAATATGCTCCATATGTACTCGTAATACCACTAACTCAGTGTCAGGAGACCCCGGCCTTCAGCTGTGCCACATGAACTACTGTTTTAATGTCCATTCTTGGCGTTTATTATTGTTTCAATAAGATCGCATTACGCCTCGGTCTTGGGTTACTGCAGTTTGTCCCAAGTCATTTAAGGCATTTATCTAATGTTGTCTACGTTCCAAATACTTGGCGCTCATCGGCATGCCACGGTAAAGCTCAATACGCCCTAAATCAAAGGTTGACCCTTTGTTGAAGCACTCGTGTGAAGATTTACAGGCTGTACTGCTTAACCCTGTCGATAGCTCCTCTCAATCATGAAGTATCCTTAAATAACACTTTGTCACTGATCGCCAAGGTGCCACTCATGCAGTTCTAGACCAATGGAGGAATATATATGGTTAAGTTTTTTGGATATATACAATACAATACAATATACAATATCGCTTAGTAGCACTTCATCTATGTTTAGACAGTCATTTTGCATTTCTAGGACTGTTATTATTATTATTATTATTATTATTATTATTACTATTAATTACAATTACTGTCAAGCAATTGTATCCTTCAATGTATTAAATATCTATTTCTGAGAGCAATAATTTATTGACTTATTGAATTCTTTATTCTATATTCTATATTTTTTTATTGGCAATTTTAGGTATTCAGGCATAATTTCAAATATTATCACAATTATTACTTTACTTTACATGTTTAAATAAAGCCAGTAAAACATATCCTGGCAGTGTGAGAGAGAGAGAGAGACAGTGAAGTTGGGCTGGTCTGAGTTCTCAGTCAGATGAATGCTGCCCTCTCAGCCTCCTCTCCTCCTTCTCTCTTCAGTCTTTATGGCAGATCTGCTGCATTTGTTACCCGTCTGATGGGCAGAACAGGGGGAGGCAGAGATAAAGCTCAACAGTACATGATATCCCTCATCCCTCCCCTGCGTCCCTCACTACAGCCCTCCTCTTACTGCCCTAATGCCTCTCAGAGACACAGAGAGAGAGAGAGAGAGAGAGAGAGAGAGAGAGAGAGAGAGAGAGAGATCTTATCAGCGACAGTGATAAATAAAAAAAAAGAACTGAGAAGTGTTCACCTCCTTAATAACGATACAGAGGCTGCCAACTGTGCCCTGTGATGAAGATCCAGAGAACCTTCAAACTGGGAAAAAAACCTTCTAACATTTTAATAAAACCCTTTATATTAAAACATACGTCACACTCAGTCAGTCCTTCAGCAAATATGATTCTTTAAAGAAGTAGAAGTGGTTCTAATGCATCAACTATATTTCTAAAAGTACACTCTCTCTGGACTTATTAGACTCTTGGACAGAGTAGAGAAAGTATCCCCAACTATTCTCACAGTATGAGCTCCTAAGACCCTTAAAACATTAATGTAGTCTTACAACCTCTGTCTTCTGTCTTTCCTTATAAGTTAGTTGTCCTCAATTATTTTTAAGTATGAACTGTGTTTAACTTTTATTTAATATTTATAAATGAACAGCAATTAAAGTAGATTTATTAAGAATACAGTGGGAGATTTCTTACCGTTTATATTTTAGCAACAGTAAGGAATAAATGCATCCACAATGATTCTGAATAGAAAGTTTGAACATTAGATGTTTTAAATATTTTTTGTTTTTCCAATGAAAAATAAAAATAAGAAGAAAACTGCTGTTTTTATTGCTGAGTTATTGAGTTGAGCTGTTAGCTAAATGTTTTTGGTTGCTGAGATCTACCCAGACATGTGATATCAATGAATTTGTCCATTTCTGTCCATATAAAAACAAAACATATGCACAAACAGTCACAACAGATCAGGTATTTTAGAAACTGTAAGACCAGCATGTCTGAGGGCTGAAGACACAAGAACTACAAGAATTATGATGCCGTTTCTCCACATATTTTTCCATAAAAGCCATATTTTCTTTATGAAAGAGATATGTGTGAGTGTGAAGAACCTTCTACTTGAGGTAAAGGTTCCTGGTCAATACTGGAGTGTTGAATACACTGGCTGGACTTTTATTTTTAGACCTCTGGTTTAAACCAGATTTTTTAGAAACTGTTAAACTGGAGTGTTTCTGAAAATGCAAGAATTTCAAGAATTCTGAAGGTATTTGTACACTCTATTGTATTTATAATACTGGATGTTGGTCAGCACCGACGTCTTTTAGCTGGTGTAATGGAGCTGGGGACCCGGAGTTTTCCTCCAAGTGTGTCGGCTGCATTGCTAGTACTAGGGGGAGCTATGAACAGGTGGGTTCATTTTCAAATGAAGCCCCTGTAGCACCTTTATATCAAAGAGTGTATTACAGAGCTCTCTGATATCTACTCCAATAGTCTCATACAGTAAGACTACTTACCCCCTGAAATGTTCTTCATGCTTATCTCCCAAATGTGGTTCTTTAGGGAACTCAAAGTTGCTCTTCTATAGAACTTTCCACAGCACCTTTATTGTTTAAGAGTGTATTACAGGGCTCTCCGGCATTTACACACCCATACAGTAGGACATGGACATAAACCACGAAGACAGAAATACAAACATATGTGTGTGTAAGTTTAAGAGTACTATATAATATATGACACCCTGACAGAGAGACCAGCAGAAGCTGGATGCCTCCATGTTCCTCCTCTGTTCAGATCAAAGCGGCGGACTCCATCACCCCTGTGGCACCATAATGCTTCCTGAGCGTCGGGGAGGCAGCGCTTGCTGCTCGCCCCGCTGTAACACACATGATTAGTGGCTGTGTAATACTTTGAACGCTCCGTGTACAAAGGCAGGATCCTGCTGGGCCACAAGCTTTAAACCTCTTGGAGAAGAGGACCGAGCGAGAGTGAAAGAGAAAGAGAGAGAGAGAGAGAGACAGCTAGAAAGAGAAAATAACATGGGGGGTTCCCGAACCACTGGAGGGCTTTCAAAGTGGAGATGTAAAGAGATATCATATTCATCCACTCTAACACCCCCCACTCCACCCCCCACCACCCTCCACCCCTTTAATACGCACCCAGGGAATAAAACACAACAAATAAAGTGTGGGGGGCAGCGCACATGCCTGTCATTTTCCCTCTTCTTTCGAAGGGGAATCGAGGACCGAGCCTAGAGCGTGCACTGCTCCAGGTCACTTTCCCGACATTCCAGACGCTGGAATGAGGTCCTTTATCATAAATAGTCCGCGGTTTGATTTAGCGCAACTCTGGCCAGCAGAGCTCTCACCCTGGGTCTGAGCGTTTGATTTGTTCTATTGCAGGAATTAGGCCCAAGCCATTGTCAACAAGAGCGCTGTTATTATAGGCAACTCTCAGAGCTTCCCTCCGACTTGTTCTGTGCTTTCACGGCCGACCTGCTAACTCGGTACAACTTTGGCAGCATTCTGGGCTCTCGCTCATAGTTTGACTTGCTAATCTTCAAATTTTTAGTTTAGCGAATTAACTCGCCTTGAGTGTCTTTATAAAGGGTGCTACACCTTTTATGGGTGCTATAAAGGGCTCTTTGAGCCATTCTTGGATCCATAAGAAAATCAAAGAATTTTTGACCCTTGAGGTCTAAACCATCAAACAATTGGCAGAAATGTCATAGTCATAGACACCAGTGAAATTACAAGAATTATGAAAAATTAAGCAAATGAGCAATCCCATACAGTAACCATTTTTATAAAGGAGATGTGAGCGTGAAGAACCTTTAATCCTCTAAAGTCTTTAATCAATTTGCTGTTATGTTCCACACCTGTGGAGCTGGAATGGGGAGGCTCAGATGGCTTTTGGGTGAGAATGAAAAGTAAATATAGGGCTGAGAGGAGATGTGAGGAGGGGTGTGGTCCATCTCCCATAATTAAGGTACATCATTACTTAACTAATTGACAATTATATATATATATATATATATATATATATATATATATATATATATATATATATATATATAACGCTGAAAGGCGTATTGCACACTAAGCTGTATTACTCAGTAACAGTAAGAGGGACTAGTCTCTATATACATCTCACTATATACATCTGTAATGACACTTTTGGCCCACTGGCAGGACATTGGCTAATTAAGAGGTTAAAGTAGTTGAATGCATTCATTAGAAGGGGTGTCCACAAACATTTGGATGTATAGTGTATTTCCTAAAACACCTCCAGTTAAACTATATATCACATACAGAAAAATGTCAACCGGTTATTAACATAATGAATATATATATATAAATATTTCACCATAGTGATTTCTGAATGCTCTCAGAAAAGTTCAGATATTAATACTGTGTTGTTTAAATTTCAGTAATAACTTCTTTGCATTATAAATATTATAATCATTTATTTGCATTATTTGAGCAGGTGTTTTTGAGCAGTTGTCATTTCTGCAAATAAATAAATGCTCTAAATAGTAAACATTTTTATTTGGAATTTAGGGGAAATGTTTATGATTTATGAAATACAATGCAAATGTTCATTTCTCTAAACACACTGCCTATAAATAGCAAAACTAGAGAAACGAATGAATGAATATTGCTAAATATTATTACTATATATATATATAATATATTACTACTAAATATTATGTGATCAGTTCATTAAAGCCAATCACACATTACAGATTTCAGTAAATTGTAAAGAACTGAACTGAGTGATTACATGTATCACTTTTAGGAATGTACTGATTAAAGAATCTACTTTCTACTGCCTTTAACGTTTTACTGTCTGTTTGATGATGTCTCACCTTACATTGCACTGCCGGACATTATCAGCAGTCTTATTTCACTGCCAGGAGTCTCATTCTCCTCCGCAGGGTAAAGCTATTTAACATATCAATAATAAGAACAATGCCCACTAAGTAAGGTAGTCCATAGAGAAAGACAACATGAAGAAGGGGACTAATCCACATAAAATAATATGCAAATAGATGATACCAGGAGCCAATAAACAAGAAATGTTACTGAATGAGTATTTCAACGGTTAAATCAAACAACACATCTGACTCAGTTTTTAAGAACGCCAACAAGAAAAACCTGATCACAACCAACAGTAGAGTGATGTAATTTCATTTTTCTGAGTGCATGTTCTAATGAAGCATTCATAGACGCCCTTTGTCCTATTACCTACTTAATCAAAGTACTACACAACATTAAACAGAGTCAACGCTATATTTCTAACTCTGAATGGATTAGAATAGATCAACATGTAAAAAGGGACTGTGCTTTCAGAGCAGTAGTCAACATGCTTGGTTCAACTTGGTGCAATTAATAATTCAATTCAAATCACACACACATGTTTGACACATGTTGTAATTATTTAATCTGGCTGTAGAACTGCAATATAACAAATCCCCACACATTATTTTCACAAGATTAAAATAATAAAGCTTATTGTATTTGCCAGGACCTTTTGTCAACCAGTGGTTCACTTCGGGCCCAGGAAACATCTATAAAACCCACTGCACAGCAATGTGACAAAATGTCATATTAAACACACAAACCACAGTGTGTATCCTCATCTCAGTTCTGCCATTAGTTTTCATCAGTTTACTTTTTTTGGTTTCTTCAGTGGGAGATTATTAATCTAAGCTGGTTTACAGAGTGTTTGGAAATTTTGCTGGATGTTTAAATAACTTTTAGGTAAAATGGACCATCAAACGTAAAGCTGATGAGTATTTCATGAGCAGTAAATGGAGAGTAGTAATTTTGTGATAATAATATAGCTACTATACACTGTTAAAAACACAGGGACATTTAGAGGTTCTACAAATTGAAACTGTGGAGGAACCTTTTAACACCCTTAACAATCCAAGGCTTATCACACACTGAGGTGCATTTCTCAGTAACTACAGGGACCTCTGTGCGAACTGGTGGGGCTATTCTCTGGTAATAGAAGTTTGTAATAGTACTTTTCTCTCTCTGGCAGGCCATAGGCTTTTTAAGGGTTTTTAAGGGGCTTTTTAGGGAACCTTCAAGAAAGGGTTCTCTGAAGAACCCATTCTTAAGGACAAAAGCCTTTGCAAAGAGCTACTGTTTATTTCAGTGAGATACAATTGTGAAGTTACTCATAGTTGGATCCAAATATAGTAGCCTAAGGATTCTCTAGGAACCTTAATTCAAATGATAATCCCTTAAAAGTTCATGGAGGATCGTTAAGTTTCTTTAAGGAACGACTCATTTTTTACAGTGAAGATTAAAATTAAGAATACATAAACTGTTGATCCCCAAGGAGAAATAGATAAAGCATAAAACCATGATATAAAAAAATAAAATACACACACAGGCCAGCAAAGATACACTCATCTACACTATAAGTATAGTGTATAAGATCCTTGAGGAATGTTAGACTCTGGAAGTACTCCGAGGAACCTTCAAAGCACCTTAAGAGGTTCCTGCACAGTTTCAAACTGGGTACTGTACATATCATAAAGATTCATCTGTCTGGGCAGAGTGCATCTCTGCTTCCACAAATGCTATGTAACATTATAATATAATCTCCTTGACACCCCCACCATTGCAAAGACTTCCACCAGCAGCAGCACACCTGATTTAACATAAGTAATAGTACTGACTATACCTGGTATGAGATGCTAGCTGTACGCCGCTGAATATGTACCTACAAAGGTGCATTTCCAAAAATGCAGATTCCACAACTTCAGTGTTTCCTACTTCCAGACAGATGCTGTGAAACTGTTCCTGCTAGGTGGTTGCTTTGGTATACCAGGTAGTTGCTAGGTCTTTGCTAGGTGTTTACTATAGGGGTTGCCATCAGTCTGTATATAAGCTTGAATCACAGAATCAGACTTAACAGTCTGGAGCTCAAAAAGTGTGGATGTCTTGAAAACTGTGAGTTAACGAAGAAGAAGAAGAAGAAGAAGAAGAAGAAGAAGAAGAAGAACAACAACAACAACAACAACAACAAATTGTAAAAACTGAAAACTTGAAAACTGTGACTTATGGCAGAAATAAATAAGAGTAAAAGGGAAGCCAAAGAAGAAGATGATGGTGACGATGAAGAGGAAGAAGAAGAACAGGAACAGGAAGACAACAAATAAAGGATAAACAATAACAAAATTAAAACTAAAAGTGGTGTTTTGGTAGAAATAAATAAGACTAAAAGGAAAGAAAAAGAAGAAGATGATAATGATGATGATGATGATGATGATGATGATGGAGAAAATGAAGTCTGTATACAAGCTTGAATCATACAATCAGACTCAACAGTCTGGAGCTCAAACAGTGTGGATTTCTTGAAAACTGTGAGTTGAAGAAGAAGAAGATGATGATGATGATGATGAAGAAGTGAATTGTGAAAACGGAAAACCTGTGGCTTATGGCAGAAAAAATAAGAGTAAAAGGGAAGACGAAGAAGAAGATCATGATGGCAATGATGAAGAGGAAGAAGACGAATGGAAACGGGAAGAAGAAGAAGAAACAGAACAAACTGAGAACTAAAATCTTGAAAACTGGGATCAATGATCTGGCAGAAATAATTAAGAATAAAAGGAAAGAAAAGAAGAAGAAGATGTTGATAAAGAAGAAGAAAAAGAAAAAGATGAGGTAGAAGAAGATAAAGAAAACAAAGAAGATGATGTAGAAGAAGATGATGAAGAACAAATTGGAAAACTGAAAACTTGAAAACTTGAAAAAAAAAATAAGAGTAAAAGGGAAGAAGAAGAAGAAGAAGAAGAAGAAGAAGAAGAAGAAACAGAACAAGAACAAACTGAAAGCAAAATCTTGAAGCAATGATCTGGCCGAAATAAATACAAATAAAATGGAAGAAGAAGAAGCTGATTATGATGATGAAGTACAAGAAGAAGAGGAAGAACATGAACAAGAAAATGTTAAAAATGGTTAACGATATCCTGTGGTTCTGTATTTCTTTGCTACTGTTATGAATATTACACTCTTAATGACTTGTTTTCTTTATAAACTCTGATTCTAAATATTCTATCAATACCAACGTGTGTCTGTAAGTACACAAGTATATATTTTATTATCATATGAGTTCTATGATTTTTGTAGTATATACAGTCTAGATCTGTGGGAAGTAGACAGCAGTTCATGCACATATATTTAGCCTCAGCCTGTTACACATGTAATTACATAGGAAAGAACACGAAGCTACAGCTATCAGGATGCACTCGTGTAATTACAGGAGTCACGACTGAAGTTGATACATGTGTAAACCATCTGTAACAGTGAATACAGCCAGTGTACGTACACACTTATTAGGGCAGGGTGTTGGACGATCACCCCACCTCATCACAAACTCCCCAGCTCATCTGAGAGTATTGGATGGAGCACTACAGCTCAATGCTGGGAGCTTTATACCCCTCTACCCCACGGCTGTCATTAAGCACAGGGCCAACGGGGGCATGTTTATCTGCTCCAGGGAGTCCTATTCTATTGACAGTTCTTCTCTACAGGGACTAGACAGCTGTGTGTGTATGTGTGCATTTGCATATCTTGGTCAGCAATGGGTGTAATGTAAAGTAACTGAAGGCATTCATCAGAAGGGGTGTCCACAAATATTTGGACATATAGTGTGTGCAAAAAAAAAAAAAAAACTAGGGTTGAGTGCCTTGCTGACAAGTAAACACAGCAGGGCTGAGGGGCATTTAGGATTTAGTGTCCAGCGACACAGAGGCAGTGAACTACCCAGTTATATTTACCCTATCAGAGAATCGAGCAGCCGAGTTGGAATGAGGACACTGAAATGAACGATATGTAGTAGACATGCAGTTGACAGGCAGACTGAAGGCATTTAAAACCTAATAGCCTCACGTCACCCATCTGCTGAATTAATCTGTCATATGAAATAATGTCTGTGCATCTCTGCGGGCCGCTAGCTGTGGCGGAGGGGCCGGGGCAGGAATAAACCGGTCTCAGAGCCTGCTGAAAGCCCTGACGGCCTCGCTGACAGTCATAAGCCCTGCTCCGACTCTACTGTCAGTGCACACTAGCCCATTGTTTTACCCCAGCGCCACCCCCCTACCCCACCCCGCCTGGCACACCGCCAAGGAACTGAAGAGCTCTCTGAGCCGTGGAGCTCGGCCTGGTCCGCCTCAGAAGGCCCCAGGTGAATACCCATCAGCGAGCTCATCAATATAGAAGCCTAATACACTATCAGGGAGCCATCAGCACATAGCAATGCTTCAAGTTGGCGATAAAAGGCTGAAAAGGGGGAGTTTTGGCTTTCGGTTTGAGTCTTGAGAAAGGTTTTGGGCACTTTTAATGAAGTTCTGCGTGATATAAATAAGGAAAGGGGTATGAGGAACTTTCATGAAGCCTTAGGTGTCATTGTTATTGTGTGATAATTCTTGCTGGTGATAGCTTAAGCATGGGCTAATCATATTATAATATCTACCATTGAAATTCTCTTTATTTTAATAGAAAAAAAAACATTAGGTTAATTTTACCACTTTTAATTTTATGCCTAATTTAAATTTTAAGACTTATTATCCAGTAAAGACTAATCCTTCAGGGAATACTGTACATTTTTCAATAACTGAAACTAAAACTAAAAAATTATTAAGTCTAAGGGTGATAAATTACAGTATGGGTCCACATACAGGCCTGTAAATTTGAAACATGTAGAAACACCTTTAAAAGTCAAATTCTAAACTTTTAAGCCATACTAATGTAAGGGTTAGTGTGCTATTGCTGTGTGTACAGTCTTTTTCTGAGGTAAGAAGATGACATGAGCTCATACAAATGCAATTAGCCTCACCCTATTACACATGTATTTACATAAGAGAGAATATATTGCAACATCTACTGAGATACACTTGTGTAATTACATGCGTCAAACCTGCAATAGTCAATAGTCAATACATTCCCAGTGGTGACACTACTGTTATATAGATTGTTAATATAAAGTTATATTTTTATTAGCATAGCATATTTCGCTTGAGGATGAGAAAATGTATGGGACTACATACAGGGTTTTAGGGTATAAGGGATTAAGTATTAATAAAAAAAAAACAAGCTTAGAAATTCTGGTAAAACCCTGAATTCTACATGTTTAATTCACATCAGTTATTTTTTATTTAGTCTTTTTATTAGGAAAGATATTAGCACAGTTAGCACAATTAGTGTAAAACAGATATGATTATTATGCACTTTTGAGGGAACAGAACTAAAGTGTAGTTGCACACGCAGGGTTCAAACAGTTAGATATTCATTTAAAAAATCTTAAAAATCTGATTTTGCATGCACCATCTTTTTATGTGGAAAAAAATATTAGCACAGTTATTATAAGAATTGTTTTTTTGACTTTTGAGGGAACAGAATTAAAATATAGGCTCATATACAGGGTTCAAACGGTCAATATTCATTTCAAAATCTTAGAAACTGAGTTAAAAGTACGGATTATTACCTTTTAATCCACATCACGTGTTTTTAAGTAGGAGGGAATATTTAATAATAATTGGAGTTGCTATAAATATGTAAAGTATTTTTGAGGGATGTTTGAGAGTAAGGGATGCTTAATCCATGGGTCCACGTACAGGGCTTTTCATTTTAAGGTCTAAAGCCGTAAAACAAGCCTTAAAGTACATTTAAAAGTCAGATTCTGAACTTTTAATCCACATCAAGTTATTGTTGTTTTTACTGTTTTGTTCATACAGTTCATACAAATGAATAACCTCACCCTATTACACAGGTCTGTTCATAATGAAATAGTTTATAATAATTCAAACTCATAATGTGGTTTTGATGAAAAATAAACAAACTAAAAACAAGTCAGTACAAACATAAACCTGTCAAATTAATTATAACTATTAATTCTAACTCCAGTAATGATGTCCTATAAATCGAACTGATGCCAAAAATGTGGAACTACTAAGTGTAGAATGACTGAATTCAGTTTAAAATAAAGCCAGTGTAGATGTGTCTTGTAGGTCTAACTCCACGGTTCTCCTGGTTAAGAAACAGGAATGAATGGACCAGACAACTTTGAGTTCACTATTCAACTATTTTACAGTTCAGTCTAATCCTTTACGGCTGGATTAACTTTAGATTTAGCTGCTTGAATAATTGACTATGGTGGAATTTCCTTATTAGTTTTCTCCGTTCATTTTTCACACAAATGCCCCCTTCAGCATAAGAGATCTTCTCTTGCTTGAGCCCACTCCACTCTGAAAGGCATGAAGGGATTAAAGCAGCTGAGGGCAGCGGAGAAGCTTGGAGAGCAAACAAATTGCTCTGATTCCTCACAATTATGTAACCATTGTTGCAGCAGTAAAAAAGCAACGAAAGCTTAAAAGGCAAGGGGGGGGGGGTAGAGGGGTCACGTTCTGGCAGATATCACATCTCTCTCCTCCCTCGCTCTCTCTCTCTCTTTTCTTCTCAACCCGCCGCACTGGAAGAAGGCCAAAGCTTGTCAGCTCAGCTCAGCCAGCAGCCAAGGAGACACTCGGAGAAGACAAGAGTAAAATGTCGGACCACATTCCTCCTTAAAGGAGACGTTCTAATATCCAGATGTTGAAAGGAGTGTTTGGGCGTGAGCGTTTGAGCACTCTCTTTCTTTCGGATTCTGTGTCTGCATACTTCCGACCCCACCATTATACCCCTGGAAGAAGATGGAAAACTGAAGCGATCTCTCAGAGAAAGAATCCAGGCAGTGCAGGATCACATTTCCATGGCACCTCTTAGGAGCTCTTGAATTGGGTTAGGTTTTGCTAAATGATGGGGAATAAAACAATAGAAATGAAGCTGTTGGCATGTTCTCACTTTCTTCATACTTCATATTAACCCCATAAAAAAATTAAGGCTGGAGTTGGATGAAAGAGGCTGGATTTTGGTCTGACCACTTTTTTACAGTCTATACAAATTTCTTATTGTTGTAATGTTATTTTATATGGGAGTCCAGGCTCACATTGTTCAAAAGAATGATGGATCGTGGATCAGGTTCCCTTGTCTATATACTTTTAGAAATGAAGGTGCCAAAAAGAGAGGCCTTTAGGGTGATTCCATTAAATAACCACTACTGCGCCCCAAATGATCCAAGTTTTGTAAATGTGATTTGTGAAGATAATGAAGGTGTTGCAGCCTTTTTCTGATAATGTTCTAATAGTCATAATGTTGCTTTATATAGGAGTCCAGACCCACATTATTCAAACATTTCAGCATAAGAGAAAAGAATAATAATTGTGGATCCCTTTGTCGATTAACTCTCAAAAATGTACTTTCAGAAAGGATTCTTTGGGGTGATTCTGGTTCTCAAAGATCCAAAGAACAGGTTTTGTAAATGTGTGAAGATTGTGAAGCAACATTTATTTATATACATATTTAGGAAGTCTTATTTTAAAGATGGTATATGGAATCATAATTGTTTTAGGATTATGAGGAAAAAAACACATATATATATTTTTTGATCCAAGTCTGACTATGAGATCTGACCTAGGATCAACAGACCAGTGGACAGATACATATGGGAATTGACATGCAAGATGACATTATTTTAAGGTTCTTTTGAACTTCAAAGACTCTTCACAGTCACACATCTCGTTTAACCTCTTCAATCCTAGGTTAATGGTTCAGTTACTAATTCTAAAGAGTAAACTGAGGGGACTAATTTAATATTTGGTAGTTGTTTAGTTTTCTACATTTTGTGGGGTGCCTCAGGGTTCAATTTTAGGGCCTATGAAAGTGGTGCGTCTTGGTATTAACCAAGTGAGGGGCTACATACAGTGTTTGAAAATGTAAGAGGTTAAATATGGTACCTTTATGATATCCCTCAAAGAACCTACTATGTATGTGATGTACACTAACTAAGCACTTTATTAGCAACACCACAAAAAAACGACATGGTCATCTGCTTTTGTAGACCATCCACCTCAAGGCTCAATGTGTTTGACATTCGGGGGTCTTTTCTGTTCTGAGTGGTTATCTGAGTTACTGTAGCCTTTCTGTCTGGCTGGCGGATGTGTTTTCTTTATTACACTATTCTGAGTGACTCTAGAGATGGTTGTGCTGAAAATCTCAGGAGATCAGCAGCTCTAGAAAGACTCAAATTAGCCCTTCTGACACCAACAATCATGGCATGCCCCCCACATTCTGATGGTTGATGTAAACATTACCTGAAGCTGCTGGTCTGAGTCTACATGATTTTATACGTTGCTGCCATATACTTGGCTGATTATAAATGGATAGGTGTACAGGTCTTCCTAATAAATTGCTCAGTAAGCCTACTAACTACACCTCTGCTTTATGTTGTTGCTACTTGGTATAATAATGCAATTTCGAATTCTATTGGAGCATGTTGGATCTGCCTCGATCTCATTTTGAGACCTCCGTGATTCATAAACATTACATTTACAGCATTTAGCTGACACTCTTATCCAGAGCGACTTACAAGGTGACTCATGTTACACAGGTGGGCCACTGTAGTGTTAGGAGTCTTGCCCAGGGACTCTTATTGGTGTAGCCATAGTCACCCAGACTGGGAATCGAACCCTGGTTGCCCACACGGTATAATAGCTCACTGCCAGCTAGTGGTTTTATCTGTTGCACCACACCAACCACCAACAATATGAGTGTCCTCCTAACATGAATATTCCTTGTATCCACATTGTTCTTGAATGGAGCTACACTCTCCCCACTGTTTTCACAGTGAGTCTTGATCCCCTGTTAGTTCCTGCCAGTCACCTGCTGGTGTGCCAACATAGAGAACAGGGCGAAATCAAAGGCCTTCACTTCGCATGGCTTTCTTCACAGTGCTGTACACTTCCTGGCTGAGAGTAATCCACTTATCTTAAGTGCTGCACCAGTCTCACCTGTCCTGCACTGAAAGCAGAGCAGGAACTGGATGGATAAGAGGCAGAACAGAAGAGATTCACCTGGAGGAATTAAGGAACGGGGATGTGAAGTGTATCAGCGGGTCCATCATGACCCTGAAGTAAGTCTTACATGACCCCTTTGTAAGTCTTATGCAGAGCAACTTACAAATTGGCTTCACTGTTTACTTAGAAAATAGCCTTAGCTAGTTTGTATCGGCTAGGATGCAAAATATACATTTAGGCTTAGATGCTACTTAGTACAGAAGTCAGTATGGAGACCATGATACTCAACATGCACTACACTCTGCCTACGTACTAGCACTTCGGCATCACTTCAGTGCCAGGACTGTCTTAAAATATTGTAAAAAGAACTTGATTTCCTCTATTTTTGGTTATTTTTATAATATGTAAATTATATATTATATATAATTTATAATATATAATATGAGTTATGCCACCATAAGAATTCCTATAACAGAAGATTATCAAGGTTTTTGGGTTTTTTTGGCAAATGCAAGACATGTCAAGTCAAGTCAGATTTATTAGTATGGCGCTTTTTACAACTGTTGTCGTCACAAAGCAGCTTTACATAAATAGTGATTAATAAAAGACAGAGACAAAGAAGAAAGAAGAAATAACACAAGACATGATGAATCAAAGACCCCCAGTGAGCAGCCAATGGCGACAGTGGCAAGGAAAAACTCCCTCAGAGCTGGAGGAAGAAACCTTGGGTGGAACCAAGACTCACAAGGGGGACCCGACCCGTCCTCCTCTGATCAGAACTATTTAAACATTAATGATACAAATTACCAAACCAGGTATAACGGATAGTTAAAAATGGTTTTAACATGGTCACTAAGCAGGTAGCAGTGGTAGGCGGGTGAGCCGCTGGTCTGTTATGGGTGATGGTGGGTCGGGGGGCCTGCTGGTTGGACCGGTAGGTGGCAGCTGGTTTGATGAAGGTAGAGGGGACCTCAGCGGGCAATCTTCCAGCAGGTCGGGCCGGGTGGCCATTTACTCGGAGAAGGTAAAAAGAGAGGGTTAATTCTGAGAGGAATTTTATGGAGAGCAGAGAATGTTGGGCAGTATCAGATTGTGTCTGACAACTCTGGCAGGTCTGACTATAACAGCCTAATTAAAAGGAGAGAGCCAGAAGGTAACACGGACATGGGAGCACCCTGAAAACGCCTGCATCTAAAAAAAAAACATGTTCTTACTGGTTACCATTTTTTCCCAATGCAACTCTCTTGTGGATATCGTTTTTGTCTAGGGTCTTTCTAACAGTAGAATCATGAAAGCTGACCTTATCAGAGGCAAGCAAGCCTGCAGTTCCTAAGATGTTCCTCTCTATTCTTTTTATGCCTTGGAGTGTAAAGGAGAAGAATTTTCTTTCTCATCTAGTTTATCTAATCAGTCCTTCATCAAAGGAAATCAGGTGAGCTGTTGGTGGAACTTAACAAATCCCTACAGTGACTGGAGAAGCTCAGCATCCAGACCTGTGCTTTTCTAACTGTGTTCTTCTAATCAGAGGTATCAGAGGTATCTTAGAGGTATATTTGAATTATTTGTCTATTCAAACTAGCCGAGGTTATTCTTGAATAAATAGCAAAGTTCTTTTGTAAGTCGCTCTGGATAAGAGCGTCTGCTAAATGCTTTAAATGTAAATGTAAATGTAATCAACATATCACGGCTGTCTGATGAAATCCATGTATCTCAAATTTTCTCATTGGTTTGAACCCTGTAGCTGCTCTCTACACTGTATAGATAAAGCTAGAAGAATAGACTAATAGAAAAAGGTTGGAATAAAATTACTTGGAATAAACTCTAATTTTACATTGACTTCCATTCAAATTTAGCCAATTTGAAGATCCATGTTTTCCATTGGACAGCGACAATATCAACACCTTTACTGACCAACCCATTCAAATACATTAACCTTACTACTACAATAAATAGTACAGAACTTTCTTTTTTGGTTGGCCGACAATCTTACCAATAAAGGCCCCTGTATGATTCTTGGCTCAGATATATGATTCTAGCATTAACCGTTACAATATATTGAGGCTATTAAACCTTAAAAGGGTTTTTAACACCCAAACATCTTATTTACAACATACCTTTCTCATAGAATGTCTTGAAAAATCTGTAGTTTCAAAGATTTTAAGGGAACAAACATTGTTTTTTCTATAGAATTGCTACAAAGAAGCTTTTGGTGGCACCATTCAAACGCTATACCATAGATCTACAAACTCAAATGTGAGGAATTAACACTGACATTTATGTCAATTTCAGAAGAAGGCAAAAAAAAATCAGCGGAGGTGTGATTGGTGAGTAAAATGTCCCGACATGTTCTGTTTACAATCTTGTGTTCTTTCAGTTTAAGAGATGAAAGTAAAGGATGTTCTAGCTGTTTAACTGGAGGAAGCTTGGCATAAGCTCTTTCCAGATCATATGAGAAATAAAGGGCACCTATGGGGCGTGTGTGTACGTGTGGACGAATACGCTCGCTAAACGGCGGCAGCTGCTTGACCCCTTCTCCCCTTTGCGCTGTGTGAATTCGCCGGCTTCAAACCAGTAGCTTTCCAGAAACCTTTCATAGACTCTATAAATACTCGGAATGGTCCCGCATTTTAAATAAACACAGCGTAAAATAAGGAAAGAAACAGATCTTTTAAAGCCCAGAATAACCACGGCTCTGGCTCCGTCTCTTTCATGTCTAAGGAAGCAAGGAACAATCTCATTGTTACATTGTTACATTTCCTCTTCTCCCTGTGAAACCTCTGTACTTCTCCATATGAGGTCACCAGCAGGACCACCGTCCACCCAGCACCTTGAGCACCATGTCCAGTGCTGTGCAGTGCTATGAGATCTAATTATATTAGTATGTAGTGATGGGGTGTGTTATTAGGTTGGTAGGTTTTCTGCTCTGTTTTGGAAGAATATTGTTGTAATTTGTAATTTCTGATGTCTTATTATATAGATTATAAATGTACAAGAAATCATCAATAATTAATATTATTAATATATGCAAAAATCTCAAAATAGCAGCTTTACAGAAAAAAAGGCTTTTAATAGAAACCCATGTAAAATAAAAGAAGGAAAAGAGTTAATGATATGTAATTTTGGAGCATTTCTATTGGACCATTCATCATAAATGTCTGGCACAATGTTTGGAGCTGTCAAAAACTACAATAGGAGATAGAAGGCTGGGGGTTCTGAGGTTTAATGGGGCTCTGAGGTCTAACGCACGGCCACTATGGCCTGGGGGTCATGAGTTCGAATCCCGAACCATGTAGCTTTTGCCATCAGCAGGCGAAGTCAAAGAGAGCACAATTGGGTGTGCCCTGTCCAGGTGGATAGATTGCGACCCTCATCACTCTTAAGCGATGTTGGGTCTGTTAGCTAGTACGGTGGAGCTGGGGACCTGGTGTCGGCTGTCCAGTGATGCCGCATGGCAGTTTGAAAAGAGGCGGTGGCTGGCGTTGTATGTATCGGAGAAGACAATAGCCTCCTATTGTTGGGAGCATTGCGAGTGCTAGAGGGAGCTACGGGTGGTCCCTATATCAGTACTACACCTACAGTCTTTTTGACATCATTTACCAAACCAGATTTGTACTTAGTTTTTTGGCAGATTGGGAAAGCAATTAAAAGAAGTCTGAGATTATTGTTTATTAGCAATGTTAGCCTGATATTTCCCACTACATGGTTGAATGAAGAGTGTTTTACCATTTCAATTGCCTTCTATGATTAGAGGGATCGTCATTGCGTCCCTATACTTAATAAGTGGTTGTTTGTTCGTAACATGCCATTAGCATCGATAAGATACATTTTAGAATGAAAGAAGGAGGGAACTCAGAGAAATTTGGGCTTCAGACAACCTTCTAATAAGTGGAGCTAGGAATTAATGATATGATCGAGTTAAAGGAAGGTAATATGGTGGTGGTGGGGTGTGAAAAGATTGGCAAGAGGAGGGGATTCAGGTGTGTTTTGCCTCCCAACATTCAGTTATTTCATAACTCTACACAATAATATAGCCAGTCTTTGAAATTCCATATTTTGTGCCAGCTGATTCTCCAGCTAGTGAAAGTCCCTTGGCTCAGCCACCAGTATTTCATGCCTTCAGACTATAAATTTAGAGTAAGTGAATGAACATTTAATAAAACTGCTTTCTAACAGAGGGAGTCTCTGTTTTCAAATGCTGATGTGATCAGTCTGTATCTCGCTTCAAGTCCAGGAACTTCACATTCTGTTCAAAATGTACTGAGAGAAAACAGGTCTGGAACTTTAGGTTTATTGATCTGTTGAAAGGAACCTTGGGCATGACTTTTTTCATCTTGGACAAGTCTCTCTCTCTCTCTCTCTCTCTCTCTCTCTCTCTCAAATTCTATGTCTGCATTCTTCTGAATTAACCATTATACCCCTGGAGGAAGATGGAAAACTGAAGTGATCGCTCAGAGAAAAATGCAGGCATTGCAGGATCACGCTTCCATGGCATCTCTGATGAGCTTTTGACTTGGGTTAAGTTTTACAATATGAGGAGAAATAAAACAATAAAAATGAGGCTGTTGGCATGCTTGCACCCTTTTTATAGTTCCTGTGGTCTAATTCATATAAATGCAAGGAAAATATGCTGGTCAGTGTTGGACACTTTGACTTGGACAGAGTTTTTTTATTTTTCATTATTATTATATCAATTATATACTTTCTCTTAATTTTTGCACACCTTAGTGTAAAAGGTAAGAACACTGATCTAGGAGTATGTACATATACTGTATACTGTATATGTGGTGGGTGTCATAGGATTACAAAGAAAAACATAAAATATTTGCAAAATATTCATTGAAAAAAAAGAAAGATTAAAGAATCTGGTAAGTAATGAAAGTAATGTTCAGAAAGTAATGTTGCATTACTTTTATTACCTATGGTGTCCAAACAGCAGAGTCGCTTGCTATTGTTAAATGCAGACTAAAAACCTTCCTCCAAGAGTACTTAGGCAGAGTGTAAAGTATGTTGAGTATCGTGGTCTCCATACTGTCATTTTGTGTTTAGTAGTATTTAAGCTTAGAGGTATCTGGATTGTAGCCAATACAAACTAGCTAAGGGTATTTTCTGAGTACATTTTTTGAGAAGCACTTTTGTAAATCTGGATAAGAGCATCAGCAAAATGTTGTACATCTAAATGTAAATTAATTATTATTAATTAATATTATATTTGAAATAATCTTTAAGTTGGGTTTTATAATATTAAGAAAATTATAAAACCAAATAGAAAAAATGTGAATGGCATGCTTAAACTCTCCTCAGTCTGACTGGTCTAATTGTATGCGAGTAATGGAAAAGCCATATGAACCAGTGAATGCTAGAGTTTGACAAACTCACATTGTAAAAGCATTAGTATTTTTTACATAACTTATTAAACACTAGCTACCCTTTATACCAAGTCAAATTTGCATGTCAATTGAACCACCAAAAGTGCTCCAAAAATACTTTAACCAGAACCTTGTAACACTGATTTATACTAAATGTTTTTGGAGTTACAGGGTTTTGTTTGTTGAAGAATTACTTACTTTTAATAAAGCTTTTGGCACAGTAGAAACCTGGACCTTGAACCTTGTTACATAGATGTGTAGTTGGCCTCACCTGCCATGGTCAATTCTCTATAGAATACGAGTACACTCTCAACACTCAACTGCCAAGTCATAGAGCAGGTTTTATAATTGTATTACTTTAGGATACATTCCATAAACAAAAGTATTTGGACACCTGCTCATTCATTTTTTCTTCCATTTCTGCTTTTGTTGAAGTAACTGTCTCTACTGTCCAGAGAAGAAGGCCTTCTACTAGATTTTGGAGCATTCCTGTGAGTATTTGATTGCATTCAACAAGAGCATTAGTGAGGTCACGATGTTGGATGATCACCCCCCACATCATCCCCAACTTCCTTAGAAGACACAGGACTATTCTCTATAGAATACTACTGGTAAAAAAGTCCTAGTGCAACTCACACCCCTGTTAGTTAGAATGACAGCACTTGAGCTGCTGTTGAGCTGAGATTACTGCTGCTAAACAACTGTTTCTGTTCTGAACCCAACATACTGTTGACACCAGTGATTCTATTGATTTTATTAATAGAAGGCTTTTGACCCATACTCTTTATTGAACGTTTGATATGGGGAGGAAAAGGTATGATGATTCCCGTGACTGGCAAGGGCCCTAAAAATTTATTAATTGAGTATTTTGGCAGAATTGTTGGAGTTGTGAGGCCCAGTGTAATAACGTTTCATGGGGCAAAATCCCTGGCAGCGCCCCTGTCATTATACATACTCCACATTTTGGTTTGAGTAACTCCATAAAATGACTTAGATTGATTCTATTAATACTAACATTGTTTTCATCCTCTCTAAAGCTGTTTTTGTGTCGAGATTACTGGTGGTAAACGGTTGTTTCTGCACTCCATAAAGTGGTTGGCTGCTGGGTTTGGGGCAGCTGAACTGCAGACAATAGGCAGACTGGAGCAGCTGGTCAGGGACTGTGAATAACTGATTTGCCGTTTACAGCCTTGTAAAAATCAATGGCCTTTTAAAGGTTGTACCACAGGACCATGTAAAACGTCTCTATCTGAAAACCAGAAGCAACAAGCCTGGGTACTGACAGAGAGGGGTAGGAACTGAAGGAGAGAGAGACAGCGCTGTTAGAGTTGAATTAGTTCTACTAGCGGAGCTTCTGCAATTAAATTTATAAGAGATTTGACTGGTCAACTCATACGACATAAAGACTTGCGTAATTTCTCCAAAAACACAACTACACTCAGTAACTGCATCAATAACTTCAAACCGCACAGCCAAGTCAAAGAGCAGGTTTTATAATTCTCTTCATTTAGGATACATTCCATTGACAAAAGTATTTGGACACTGCTCATTCATTGTTTCTTCCAAAATGAAGCAGATAAAAAAATATTGATCCTGCTTTTGTTGGAGTAACTGTCTCTACTGGAGTAACTGTCCAGAGAAGAAGGCCTCCTACAAGATTTTGGAGCATTTCTGTGAGGATTTGATTGCACTTAACAAGAGCATTAGTGAGGTCAGGATGTTGGATGATCACCACCCCTTATCATCCCCATCCTTCCTTAGAAGACACAGAACTTTTAAAAGAAGATAAAAAGTGGTTCCTTGAAAGTTCCTCAAAGCATCTTAAGAGATTCCTCCACATTTATTAACTGAAGAACCTTCAGATGTTCCTCACTGATCTTATACTTTTAAGATTGTACATACTTAGATGTTACTGTTTTCCCAAGCTCCTCCAAAGCACAGTCTAAAGCTGCCTCTGTCTCTAACTATTGTATGATTGGGGATGGTGTTCCCAGCATTCCTCATGGTTAGGCTAGGGTTTGTTAATTCTTCTTTATTCTCATAATATTAACATCAATTTTGTATAATGTGTTATTCTTACACCAAAAACCCAAGAGCTTTGTGTTTCTACTTCATCCCGTTGTGTTTTATTAAAGCAGACATTGGGTTGCCGTCAGCTGTGCAGTCTGAATGACTGGCATAAGTGCATGTAATTGCTGTAATGTGATGTTCAGTTCATAGTGTGGTTGGTAAACTGACTATGGGGAAAGACTGTTGGGGAAAATAGCACGGTTGCTTTCTTTGTAACTGTATGCATGGGCGTTACAGCATTTTCTGGAAGTGTTTGAGTGCACATTACAGCTTTTGGAGATGTATTTTAGAAATACAGGGGTTTGTGAAAATCTGTAAAAACAGTTATTTACTGTATTATAACTTTTTAATACAATAGGAAGACTGTAGACATTACTGGGGAACATGTATTGTGGACAATTGTAGATAAAGTAAAATAATAAAGTAAAACTCAATTAACTTGAATTTGGGTTAAACACTGTTCATTTAAAAAGGCAACATGAATCCACCTGTACAGCAATGTTGACAGATGGTGATATCTGGTTGATTGCAGGTCAGTTGACCAAAAAAAAACATCAGGTTGCGGTTGGCGAGCCGTCAAAGCTGTTGGTGTGTCTTTGCTATTGTAGCGACGGGAAAAGTTCACTGCCAAGACAGCAACGAACATCTGACTGTTGACGAACGTCTGCCTAGACTGTTTTCAGTCAATGGAGCTCCTCCTGTGTTTTCTGTTGACAAGATACACAGCAATACGCCAGAAATTGATCTGAGCACACCTCATTTTGAGACCACCACGCCCATCAGCGTAGATATATTCACAAGCAGCGCTGCTGTTTAAACGATGCAGGCAGAAGGCGTGGAAATAGACGGTTGGTGGGGTGTAAGATAGCTATGAGCATCGCGACGTGGCCTGGGCAGGATGTTAGATAGGGCCCCAGGACATCTAATGTCAATATTAATTTGACATAGATAAGTGCTGAAAACATAGATCAGTGATCTTATTGTTTTATTGGTTTTAAATTGTGATGTTGAGTAACCAAAACCCAATGTCTTTTGAATGTTACTTGCTAATATCATGTTGATTTAATATAAGAACATGAAATTCTAATGTTGTTTGATATGATGCTGGTTTTAAGTCATGGTGTAAAGTCACCGAAATTAAACATCTGTCCAACCTTGGGGCTTGATGCCAACACAGTCTTGGTTTTGGATGGATATGTGACTTCTGTGTCTGTACACCATTGGACATCAACCCAAGTTTAATTTTCAATCAAAATTCAACATCTATCCTCCATATTGAGTCCAGCATCTTCTTGATATTAAAGTGACATCCAGTGCCTATGTAGTCAGTGGTTATCTAATAAGCAGAATCAGAAGAGAGATAGAGATAGAGAGAGAGAGAGAGAGAGAGAGAGAGAGAGAGAGAGAGAGAAGAGAGAAGAAATGACAAATACTGACAAGTGCTGCTAAATCTATCCATACTATCATCTTCTATTACATCAGCACTTAACCCTGACAGGCCAAATCCAGCTTCATTAGCTCACAATGATCAAAAGCTCACTCACTCAGCTAAGTCACTGCTCACCCACACCAGCTCAGAGGAAGAATAGAGCTCTGTCTGTGTGCAGGACAAGGATTAACCAACTGACAACCTTTATCTGACAGAGATCCTGAGAAACAGAGAGAGAGAGAGAGAAAGATCTAAAGTAGGAAGGGAACATGATCTCCACAGCCCAGAGAGCACAGTAGAGGATGTTCTTCCTGAGACAACGGGAGAACTTTGACCTGCCCTGAAGATCCAGCTCGGCAATCACTGAGTCAATGCTAACATCACTGTCTTGTCCACCTCATAAAACTGGAGTCAAACTCCAGTGCATCATCTGGACAGCAGAGAGGATCACTGAGTGTTTTCCAACATTTTAGGACATTTACAATGGCAGATTATAGCTGACAACTTCCAACCACTTTTCTTGAGCAGAAGACCATCACAGACAGAACTACTAGACATTCTAACAACTTCTTCTCCAAACTGGAGTTAAAGCAATTTATTGACCACAATTGACAACTCTTTAAAATACCCCTTATTGTTGCCCAGAACTCAACTGTATGCTATAAATGCACAATTGTACTGTATACTGAAATATAATCTAAAGAACATCACATTTCAGACCCTCTTCCTTATGGGCAGTGGCCTCCAGTTCACTATTCTTGAATTTGCTGCTGCATTTGGCTTCTTTAGATCTCAACAAATCCTTTTTATAGGGGTTCAAGTCAGGTGACTGTGATGAGCACTCCAGAATCTTCCAGGACTATTTCGATAACCACACCTTGGTGGCCTTTGAGTTATGCTTGGGATCATTGTCCTGTTGGAAGGTCCAAAGACACCCAACCTGATGTTTTCTCCAAGGATTTCCTGACACATCCTGAATCCATCTTGCCTTCCACACAGCACTGCAGGTCTCCAGTGCTAGAGGAGGCAAAGTAGCCCAAAAATACCACCGATCTACCACCATGCTTTACTGTAGGCAGGGTGTTCTTTTCAGTATATATTTCATCCTTCATGGAGACCTTCATGGTGAATTAGTGCTTACTAGGCACCTTACTGTGCCTCAGTGCCAGCTGCCATCAACTCTTACAACTCTCAACTCTCAACTCCATTTGAGGGTTTCTGACCACCTGCCACCTCAGGAATCTGGTGGCAGCTGGTATAGCTTCCTTTTTTGATGGTTTTAGATGTGTTTTATCTCAGGGGTTGGAGTGGGGTAAAAAATTTCAACCTCAACTGTATTTAAAAGAAATCGCTACAGCAACAATATATGTAACATTTTTGAAGAACCTAGTGATATAGTTTTGTGAAATTTTCTCACTGAATTAGCTTGCGTGCCAGCCCCCATCTTCTGAGCTCAATTCATCTTCATAGTTGCTTTGCTAAACGTCATCTCACATCGCTCAACTCCAGCACTCCCCAAATCCATTTATTTCTCTGCTCTGACGCTGGTGAGGACAGATGAAATGCGCTGCAGTGGAAATCCCCAGATAGCTGGAAGTCCTCGCAGAGGTGAAGGAGTGGAATGCAAGATGGAACATATGCAGGCCCGAGCCACCTCTCCGAGGAATGAAGGGAAAAATCCCCAGAAGTGTCAGACACGATTAGCAGCATCTCTTCACCCCACTCACACACATGACAGCTCACCTGTAGCAGTAATCACTGACTTTGCATTTATTATTCTCTTTTCTAATCTAATTGGAGGCTGTCAGGGCCTCAGTCTGGGGTTGGGAGGTGGAGGCTGGTTTGAAAGATCCATGAGTTCAGCATTTTTAGGCCATGATTGTGCAGAACACGTTCAGTCAACAGAGCTTCTTTTACTTTAGAAAATCCCCACACAACTAAAATAGAAGAGTCTCTTCCCACAAACTTTGTCACCTCTTTGACCCCACAAGGGGGTTTACACTGTCTTTTGGAGGCCAGTTTACTTCTGTCCCATTGTTTTTAATGGGAGAGACAGTGGCATTGCCTTGCTTGCTGTTTTTGCATGCTTGTTACCTTGCATTTTGTGCACACTAAGTGCAATAAGTTCCTCATAAGCATTTTGCTTGTGGTGAGCAGTTAGACCATAGGTAAAGCAGACAGTTGTAATGGAAGAGGGATTAGTGGTTGCGGTGATTCATGAATACAAATAATGACTTAATCAAAAAGCAGCTTGGCTTGCTTTTTTTGCTAGTGGTACAAAGGTAGTTCTTGAACCTTGTATAAAAAGCTGGTTCTTCTAGGGTTATTTAATAGAAACAATGATCCAATTTATAAACATGGCAGCTCAAAGAACCAAGTGTTGGTTTTTTGCCTGGTAAAAATGGTTAAAACGTTAAAAAGAAGATGTTTTTATAGAATATATCATGGTCCACACTACTGTTACAAGTCAAAAAACTCATTTTAGTACTATACATAACCATTTTGCTCAAAGTGAAGTGAACTTAAACTTACTAAATTTAAAACTTATCTCTTTTGATGCAATAAAATGCAACGTTAAATTAAACATGTTTGTACAACAGGTGTGTGAAGACTTCTTGTAAAGGTTTAAAGGTCCTTTGCTTGATGCTGAGGTTCTTTACCAATTTGAATGTTCTTCAACATGGTTTGTAAAGCCTATGAAACCAAACCTGGAACCAAGATCCCTTTAGGGCATCCTTCTTTTTATGAGTGCAGATGTAAAATACAATTTAAAAAATGACAGAACTGCTGATAAACAATTACAATCCTATTACTGATTAGCAAAAAGAATTCTCCAAGGGCATACACAACTTGAAGCTCCTTCCTTTTGACTTTATTTAAACTTTATTCACATTTGTTGCTCATTGAAAAAAATATCTGTGAATGCCTGCTCTACAAAGTACAGCCAGGATTTCAGTTCTTGCTATGTTTGTATAAATATATTTTATTATTACATATTTGTGATGCAGCTATTTATGCTACAATTGTCCTCAATGCATCAGAACAACATAAAAAGGTTGAAGATTCAAACCTGTTGATACAGAACAGAAATCAATTCATAACTAATTATGTGCTTTTACATTAAACAAATTACATAAATTACATATAAATAATTCTATAATACACTAATGCAACTTTAATCTTTTTATATAACCACGCCTTGGTGGTCTTTGAGTTATGCTTGGGAAGATTGTCCTGTTGGAAGGTCCAAAGACACCCAACCTGATGTTTTCTCCAAGGATTTCCTGATACTTCCTGAATCAATCTTGCCTTCCACACAGCACTGCAGGTCTCCAGTGCTAGAGGAGGCAAAGTAGCCTCATCCTTAATGCATCAAAACAACATAAAAAGTTAGAGGTGAAAATTCAAACCATGTCCATGCAGAACAGAAATAAATTCATAATGTAACTAATTATGTGCTTTTCAAATGACATAAATTACATATAAATAATTCTGTAATACAATAACGCAACTTAATTTTTTTTTAGGTTTGTCTTATCCAGAGCTACACAGTAGAATCAAGTCACACAGTAGAAGAATGTAGAATTAGGAGCCTTACCCAAAAACTCTTATTGGACTGCCAGGCAAGCCTAACAACATATACATATACTTACTTATTTAGTCAGTCTGAAAATCTAGCAGCCAATCAGAATTGGTCCCTCTATAAAGCCCTTCATCCTGACTGACCTGCTTGTTTCAAGCATCATTACTGAAACAGTCCTGGCGATATCCAGACAGTGCAGCGCTGGAAAGAATCGTCCGGAAACTCCAGGCAGGCTTTGCTGCCTCAGCTCCATTTGGAGGTAATCACGTGCAGACCAGGAGCCCCACTTCCTGTTAGCACTTCCTGATTAGCACCAGTGAGATCTTACAAATTCGCCTGGCACAGCCAGCCTCCTGTTAAGCGTTCAAGCTCGGACCCCCCAAAGTAAAGCGCTCCGTCAGGGTGATGAATACAGCTGTTGTGACTGCAGGACCCAGGCCGCCTCAACTCTGTGTTACCTGATCTTTGAGGGCTAGCAGAAATCAGGAGAGGAGAAAGAAAGCTGTAAATAGAGAATGAGAGAGAGAGACATAGAGAGAGAGAGAGAGAGACAGAGAGAGAGAGAGAGCAATGAACATCATCCAGGCCACCTAATTCTTTTCCTCCGTTTTGATTTATGACTTTCCAGAATGTGTTTGTTTACATTCGTAAGCGGGCATGGAGGCCACGTTTCTGCTTCAAGCGACTTAACGCCTGACTGCTGGGTTCCCTACCCTACCTACCGCTGCTGCTCTAATGCTTCATTACAAACTAACTGAAGAGTCCTGCTCAAAGCTGTGACCGACATCTAGACTAAATTATTTTCTATCACAGACAAAACTTATGACACCAATTGCAAGCAAACCCTTAAAAAACACAGAATAAAAGAATGGGTTCTTCTAAACAGCTCCCTGAATTCCAGCATGGTGCTGTAATAGGGGCCACCAGTTGCATGTCAGCTGGTGAAATTTCCTCCCTCCTAGATCTTCCTCCATCAGCTGTGAGTGGTGTTATTATTGAACAGTGGAAGCGTTTAGGAGGAACAGCTCACAGAGAGCAGGTCAGTGTCCACCGAGTGTCTGTCAGACCATGTAAAGTTACAGAGCGGGGTCAGGGCAGAGTGCAGAAAAGCCTCCAACTGACTCAATAACTGCAGCAGAGCTCCAGACCTGCTGCTGCTGGTAGAGCTTAGAGCAAAGAGGGACCAGCTCCACATTAATACAGCCTATGGGTTTAGAATGGGTTGTCATTCTTAAAGCTCCTGTAAGTGTACTGTGTAGGTGTCCCAATACTTTGGTATATGTAGTGTATGAACTCAGAACCAGAATTTCCAATAAGCATGAACCCCAGGGTCATCAGGGTCAAATCTGAACACTAGCCAGGCTTCTACCAGCTGTCACAGTAATTTTAAGTGAATAACTGAAATGTCCCAAAAACAAAATTAGGGTGTGTACAAGAAAACAAAACTCTCTACACTTCAGTAATTAATTAATAAAGCAGCTCCTCATTGCTGTGTTGATTAATTTTATGGTGAGATTTTACATCACAAGAGGAAAGAGACACAGCAACTGATGCTTGTATGGCCTCGTATATCTATTTTATGTTTTGCTCTAATCAGATAAAAATATGTTTAAATTTCAGTTCGTGTATCTGCTGATGTTTTACAGTGATAGACAGTATTAAAAATAATCTTAGGAAGATTAGTAAAATGACTTTATTTGTTGGTATTTACTGTGTTTGTAATGGATTTTCAACATAGTTCATTTATTATAGTTGATTTTGTTTGTGCTGGTTATTCTATTTAATATTTGGTGCTTCCATCAGAAAAGTTATTCTATATATGACAAAACTGTGTATAAAATTGCATTGAAGCAGATTTAGAATCAGATTTATTGGCCATGTATGTTCACACACAAGGGTTTTTTTTTTCCGGCTGTTAGTGTATCTCTAGTGTTAACAATATACAGCTGCTCTACATATACTTTACAGACAATACACAATTTACAGAGAACAATAGCATACATAGCATCCATTTCTATACAGTGTGCTGTACAGTGTTGTTTACAGAATAGAAGTACGCAACAATATACAGATGATTAATCGTATGACCACAGCAGTGTACACATGTGAAATTAATAATGGTGTAGTAATGCAGTAACTGTAGGATAAGAGTGAAAATAATTCGCTATAGTTTATCAGTAATATCTACGGCCTATTGCTGATGATGGTGATCAGCTGTTGAGGATGTAATGGTCTGAGGATAAAAACTGTTCTTGGGTCAGACAGTTTTAGTGGACATGGTTCTGTAGCATCTGCCAGACGAGGGCAGTTTGTGACCAGGTTGCGAGGAGTCCGTAATGATTTTCTCCTGAATTGAGGGCAGAGAATCTCTGATGATTCTCTCAGCTATCCTCAAAGGAAACATACCAACTGTTATGGGGTAAAATGCATTAAGAAAGACAACAAAAAAACATATCAATGACAATTACATATAGTGTATGAACTAAACCAGTATCTCCAAAAAAGCATGGACCCCAGGTAACAATCTTAAAAGTACCAGATATCTAAACAAATATACATGAAAACAAGTCAAGTAACTTTCCTTTCAAAACTTTATGGGTTTAGAATGGGATGTCATAAAAGCTCCTGTAGGTGTAATATGTAGGTGTCCCAATACTTTTTTTTCCATATAGTATAGAATTTCAATCAGTCTCTCCAAAAAAAGCAGGAACCCCAGGTAACAGGCTTAAAAGTACCTAATACCTAAACAGATATACATGCTAACAAGGAAACATTTTCCCTTCCCTAACTTCCCTTTCACAGCTTTATTCCATTGTGTAGCAAAGTTTAGAGCAGTGGGGGCTCAGTGGTTAAAGCACTATGTTGTTGTTGATCACAAGGTTGCAGTTTTGATACCCAAGTTCTCTAAGCTCCCACTGTTATTTTTTGCTACGGTGTTTCCTATATGAGCTCTGTGTCCAGCGTTCTAAGATGGGATATGCAAATAATAATAATAATAATATATATAAATATATATAAATAATAATGTTTTTATATTAAATAAGAACAAGTAACAAGTTAACAAGTAATAAGAATAAAAGCCTTATAATCTATTGAAAGAAATGCTCAATCCAGAAAAAGCTCTTTTCCAAACTCGTCTGGTCATCAACATTAAACAGTGACACAGAGGGAAAAACACTAAAAGTGGAATAACAATGAATGTTAATGTCAAGACTTCCCAAATCAAGAACTGATGAATTTCTCAGGCTTCAGAAGCTACTTTACAACCATCGAGCTCCCTCTGCAGTTAGCAGATCTTGGATGGTATGGTCTAATTCCTGCCACCACAATTCCTTAGGTGGCCTTTTTTCTTTTCTTTTTTTTTTTGTTTTGATGTGCTGTATGTTCCTCTAACTTGAAGCTATGTTGAGAATAAATCATTTGACTCTAACTACTGTCTATGATGTAGTTGGACAATATTTCGACTCTAGATAATAACCAAGAGCTGTCATTCTGTCAGTAAATACTACAGTGACGTAGAATGATGTGGTAAAATGTTTCTCTTGAGGGGAAACACACAATGGTGGTGACTAGTAATTTATTGCTAATTTTAACCTGGAGTCACTTAGTGCTATTGTGTACTTGGTGTTTGGTGTGGTCAGCAACTGAAAGCAATGACACACTTGAGACTTGGGACTGGCTCTCTTTGGCTAAGATCCATTGACACTACTAGTCCTACTATGTCAATCACGTTAGACTACAGCTGCTTCCCCCTCACTCACAGTAGATCACAGCAGCTTTACCACCCCACTCCCTCCCTCCAGTACATCTATGAAAACGTTCAGTTGAAAAGTAGGGAGTTCCTCTTTCGCTCTTTCTCGCCTCTTGATTTACGCAGATTCCCAGTGTTGGTGTGTCAGGATGGGGAAGAGGTCCTTTCTTTTCCTTCCTGACTGATGAGCAGACAGATAGATATATGTGGGCCAAGACAGGGAGGTGTTCTAAGGAAAAATGGACACTCCACCCTTGCCTTATCTCACTGAGCATAAAGTGTAATTGCAGAGAATTCCAAAGGATCCCTAATATTTATTAACAAGAACAGGAGTAAAGGTGGGGCCCTCCTCAGAAGTGCCAATTCTTAGGCTGTATGAAAGGGATGGTCGTTGGTTGGCCAAGGCAATTTTAGTGGGTCCACGATTGTTGTCCCACAGCAGCTTTACAGAGATCCAGGTCCAAGCCTCTTTGGAACAGGCCAGTGGTGACAGTGACAAAGGAAAAGCTCCCTTAGATTGAGAGGAAGAAACATTGAGAGGAACCTAGACTCACAATGGGAACCCGTCCTCCTCAGGTCGACAAATCTCCCAAAATAACAAACAATTTTTTTTTTTTCTCAAGAAAAGTTAACATTTTATTAGCGGTAATTAGTTGATCAAGTGGGATCAACTATGGGAGTAAAGGTCTGCAGGAAAGTAGATCTCCAGGAGCAAAGTTGCTGACCATTAGATGACATCTTTCGGAGAAAACATTTACATTTACGACATTTAGCTGACACTCTTACCCAGAGTGACTTACAAGGTTACTCGTATTACAGAGGAGGGCCAATGTAGTGTTATGAGTCTTGCCCAAGGACTCTTATTGGTGTAGCGCAGCATAGTCACCCAGACCAGGAATCAAACCCCAGTCTCCCACATGGTGTGGTAGCTCACTGGTAGGTAGTGGTATTATCTGCTGTTCTACTATTCATTATAAGTCCCTTAAATTCTCAATCGCTAAGATTCCTTTCAGCCACTGGAACAGCGGAGGATTGTTTGTTTTTTTATTGTGTAGATAGTAGTGGAATTGCTCAGACCAATGGGCATGCAGATTTATTCTCACTTCCCTTGCCCCCACTTGGATGCTGGGGATCTGTTTTCCATACTCAGTGACTAGTAATCTGACCAACTCAGGGAAGAAGCTGTTGGATGCTTGGTTGTCTTTTTCCAGAAAGCAGGAGGGTGAAGAATCAGGGAGAGGGGTGTTAGAGTACCACCCACAAATCATCCCAGCTGTCCTCACAATCTGGTATAGTTCACATACCAGCAAAAGACAACTGGTCACTCTTTGTTGTTCCCTGTAGAAGATAGTAAAGATGGAAGGAGGTAGGTTTGCTTTCTTCATCATCTGTAGAACTGGGAGTCGCTACTGGGCTTTCTTGGGTAGGTAGGTGACTTAGAAGGTACAGGTGATGTTATTGTAGATGTACATACTCAGACTTCATACAACAAACTTGATGGTGTCATTTGAGCTTCATCTACACAATCATAAACCGGCATTGTAAAAATCAGGGGACTGAGCACACAGGCCTGAGAATCTCCATTGGTTAGTATTTTAGTACTGGAGGTAGTGCTGCTGAGCTTGACAGACTGAGGTCTCCCAGTTAGCAAGTACAAAAAGTCCAGGATCCAGGATCCACACCACCAACTCACAAATATACTATGTCTTTTACACACATACAGAGGTTACAATTGCAAAAGCAACATTTTGCATGTGCCTTTTTCCAGATGAGTAGGTTGAAGCATTGTAATCAGCCAGTTGCATGAAAGAAAGAGTGTCCTAGAGTCTACGGTCAGATATTAAGGGGTTGCCAATGACACCCTAGCCATTTAGGACTAGGACCTGACATGCACACTTACATTTACATTTACATTTAAGGCATTTAGCAGACGCTCTTCTCCAGAGTGACTTACAAAAGTGCTTTGCTCTTTACCCAAGAAAAACCTCAGCTAGTTTAAATAGATTAATAGTTCAAAGATCCTCTAATGTTAGACTCTACTAAACACAAGTTAGTAAGGAGACCCCTCTACTATTCACCCTCGGTACTCTCGGCAGAGGAGGGTCTTTAGTCTGGCTTTGAAGACAGCGAGCGTTGGACTCTGCTGTTCAGACACCCAGGGGAAGTTCGTTCCACCACTTTGGTGCAGGACAGAAAAAAGTCTGGGCATTTGTCTGGACCCTTCATAGCCTACGAATGTTACTGAGATGAAGCGGTTCATCAATGAGCTGTGGAGTAGCAAAAAATCCTCCGTGGTATCGTGAGACACTAATTAACAGCTGCTGAAAGTGTTTGGTTGCAGTTGTTGCAGCTAAGGTGGGTGAGGGATGGGGGGATTGGGGGTTTCCCAATGGGGGGTTGGGTGTCGTTCCTTAGTCATCCATCTTCTTATTTGCTACTTCCTAGAGAGGGTGGTGGTGGGCCCGGAGCCTACCTGGAATCATTGGGTGCAAGGCAGGGCTAGTCTATCACAGGGTCCCACAGACATCAATTCACTCAAACCTAGGGAGAACTTAGCATTGCCAATTCAGTTTGTTTCTGAGGGGTGGGAAACTCTGAAGTGCTACTGCCCACTATATAGATAAAATCTCTTTCAAATTTCGGTGTTCTTGTTTCTTCAGGACCCACTTTATACACATAGGTTTTGGTTTAAGATATCTGCAATGTCATCCAGTGAAATGTCCACAATTCCAAGAATTTAGAGAGCGGCAAACAATTTCATTACACTGCATATCCAGATAGGTAAACAGCTCACAGCAATCGTCAGGGATAAAAACATGACAAAAGGTGATTGTGAAGGCTAATCCCACCTCAGTCTAAGGGGCTAACAGGGTTAAGAACCAGGATGTTATAAATCCATTCACTTCTCTTCCTTCACCTTTCAGTGTCCTTCAGAAAGAGCCAAGTGGTATAAAAATACAGACAGTGTTCTCCAAGCTGGCACTGGGTCACATGTCAAATACAGCTAAAAAAAAGTGTGGTTTCCCTATTGGTTTACATTTTAGTGCATTTTACCTTCTACATAAGTCTTCCTGGAAAACCGAGAGCCATATTTCCGAGTTGGGACTTTAATTAAATTTGCACAGACTCGTTAATAATAAAAAAGTGAAGTGATTTCTTGCTAAGAGACCAGAACAATTAAAAATGCAGCCAAAGTGTTTAATCTTCCAGCTTGAACAAAGTGGCATTTGGAGAGAGAGAGGGAGAGAGAAATGGAGAGAGAGAGAGAGAGAGAGAGAGAGAGAGAGAGAGAGAATAAGAGAGCCTGACTTTTATACTTTCTGCACAATTTCCTCCCTATTTCCTCCCTGTGGACCAGTGTCTGCAGAATGTGCAGAGTAGGCTTTCTGTGAGGCAGCGGTGGAGGAACCTGCCAGAAAATATTGGGAGAGAGAGAGAGAGAGAGAGAGAGAGAGAGAGAGAGAGTAAGCGAGCATATGTGAGAAAGAGATATTGATAGAGAGACAGGAGCATACAGGTAGGTAGATAAATATCTAGACAGACAGATCAATAGATATATAGATAGAAGGACAGACAGACTGATAGACAAAGCAATACATATATAGACAGAGTGAGAAAGAAAGAGAGAGAGACAGACAGAGAGATAGAGAAGAGGCTAAGAGTGATAGGAATCTCCTCCTCCCCCCCAGTGAATGGAGTTATTGCCCCAAAGCCCCATTCCTCCTCCTTTCCCTCATTTTCCTGCAGTTCCTGGAAGCTGGAGCTGCTGTTCCACTCAGCAGAATATGAGCCACACGCATCGGCCCACATATGCATCCTGCTCTGGGACGTCCTACACGGCTCCCATTCTTACACCACATCTCTCACTCCTCAAATGTTGGTCAAGATCAGGGTTTGATCACACAGCTGATCTTAGATCAGCTCGCTCCAGCCATCTCGGAGAGCTTTCCATAATGAAATGTATGTATTTAAATTTATGCACAAGCAAATTTATGTCTGGCCTTGAAATCCACATGGATTGCAATAAATTTGCAGGAGTGGAGGGATAGGATATGCCGCATAAGATATTCTAAGGTGGAAACTTTGTTTTATGAATTATTAATACAATGGGATGTGGTACTTTTCCTTTTTATGAATTATTAATACAATGAGACATGGTCACTTTCAGTAATTTAGTATAATCCAAACAAGCTTTATGAGCAGCTGCTGAAAAACAGCCTTTCGTAGATCCAACATAGAAAACGCCAGTCAAGCGGAAGGTTATGGAGAATGAATGAGGAAAAGTTGTTTCTCAGCACTGCTGCGGTTTTCCAGTTTGGAATAAGGACGGGATTTTAATGATGGGATTTTATGCTGATTTTAGGTTCATCCCTGTGTATTAGTATTACATCCCTGTAGAAACTTGTATCTCCAAATCTTGCAGTTGTTCTTTACATTATGCCAAAATTGAGTAATTTTATAATTAGTAACAATTTCAGATTAAATATCAAACCTTTTATATAGTGCAATAATGTATATAGAGACCATGTTTAGTATGTATATATAGCTTGTGTATAGTGTGCATATATAGTGTAAGTTAATGTCTATATATTTTCTAAATATCCGTGTTTGTACTTCCTCAGGGCCTATTTTCACTCATACCTGTGTAATCTGATGTGACAATAAATGTGATTTGAATGTATTTCAATTTAATTAAGAATAAGCCAAAATCCCTTATATAACAATATTTGTATGTACTATTCTGTTATTTTGGGTTAAGGTAATTTTTTATGCAACTTACACCCTTTAAAATACATGTGCTACAAAGGGTCCTTTGAGCAATGCCATAGAAGAAGTGCTTTAGGCTCCTTTCAAAGGTTTGTAATAGAGAAGTGTAAGTGTGAAGAACCACTTAAAGTTTTAAAGAACCATTACTTGATGTATAGGTTATTTACCAACTACAGACTTATAGATTTCTCTTACAAAAATGGTTCTTTTTGGAACCAAAAGTGGATCTTCTGTGGCATTGCTCGGAGAACCCTTTGAAGCGCCTTTAGTTTTAAGAGTATAACAACGTCATCTGTGCATTATGACAGTAAATAGATTGATGGTTCTCGAGATTGGACATTCAAATTAACACAAAAGAAAAAAAATCAAATAATATGTCTGTTTCTTGACCATTTAAAAGTCTGAACTTTCAAATAATTGTCAGACAAGATCTCATACTTGCTGGAGGGTTTATTTGATCTTCTGACCAATTATTTAAAGTTAAGAAACTACATAACACTTTCCACATATGACTTTTATTTGGTATCTTATTTAAAAGGTTAGGAATATATTGCTAATAGCTTATTTTTAAAACCCTTTAACACAGAAAGGCTTACCACAAAGTGTAAAGTATATTACTCAGTAACTACAGGGACTTCTGTACAAACTGGTGGGACTCTTCTATGGTAATGGATATTTGTAATTACACTTTCTGCCCACTATCGGACAATAGGCTGTTTAAGGGTTTAAACAAACTAAAAGTATCTCCAGGGAACAGAACATATGTATGCATGCATGTACATATGTTTCTTATTTATGCAATTATTTGCATATTGAATCTGTTATATTAGTTATAATACTGATGTTGCAAAAAGTCAAATATGTGTCAAATATGATACACTTGGCTTTAAAGGCATAATACAAGGCAAACAGGAAAACCACACTGATCTGGGAACCAAAATAGTGCTGTGGTATCGATTAAGTGGAAAGCAGTTCACTTGGATGTCATGGATTTGATTTGTAACACACTCTCAGTCACACCTCCTGACTTTTTGTAGTATCGTATCGTTACCCTATTTTTCTGATTCTTTTGATTCCTCACATCCCAACTCTGTCCGATGTTTATGTGGAAACCACAGCAACTGTAATAAACTGTGTATGCATTCCAGGTTTATTTCAGGTGAAAAGATAAGTCTTACCAAAAGCTGCAATCTTTAGGGTCTCTGGTTTCTCATGTAACTCAGCAGGTAGAGGAACACTGGGGGACAGATGAGGTCAGCCGTCCTGTCTGCGAAGGTGTCAGGAAAAACACTTTTATACGGGCAAAGTGCTTTAAAAATACTGCTCCTTCCTGCTCACTTCCACTGGGAGGCAATAATGTGTGAGTGTGTGTGTTGTGTTTTGTACATTTTCAGATACAAAAGTGTCCCTAGTATGTAGTAAAAGCAGGGAAGAACAGGGCTAACCTCAAGAACCGTTTTCTGGTGTAAATTTCCACTTGATTCATTTATTTTTGGATACTAAGGTATAGGATTATGAATAGGCTTAGACTTGGACTTAGAAAACATATTAAATATAGACACAGTATATTTCGTAGATATACACTGGCACATATTATTACACGCATATATATATATATATATATATATATATATATATATATATAAATTGATCAGACCAAACACGTGACATCATGACTGATAATCAAAATGAAAGGACGGTGCATGTGAAGGTCTGGGATGCATGTAAGACAGCAACTGAACATCTAGCATCTAGCAGTTGCCATGTTAGATGTGGAAGAAAGGGACAACATGAAGACCTGAGCCACTTTGATAAGTGCCAAATCCTTACGACAGTACACAAGTGGAACAGAGCATCTCCAAAATAACAAGGCTTGCAGGATAATTGTGGTCAGCAATGGTGAGAACATACAGACTTAGGAGGTCTTAAGATGGGCAAACCACAAAATGGCATCAGGCTGTTGGACAGCCAAGGCACATTGATGTTTTGGAAAAGAGAGAGAGAGTGTCATTCAGAAGCCATTCCTCCTCCCTCATTTTCCATCAGTTTTTGGAAGCTGGAGCTGCTGTTCACTCAGCAGATAATGAGCCACATGCAAGGGCCTATGGATGTGTCCTGGTCTAGGACATCCTTCGCTGCCTTTGTTCTTAAACACCACATCTCTTGGTACTGGTCAGCAGTGGTGAGTACCTACACCCAGTGGTTTAAGGAAGGACAACCAAGAACCACAGACTGGGTATCAGGTAGTCAAACTCATTGATGCACAGGTGCAACAGAGGCAATAATGTCTGAATCATCATATTGTAGCAGCAGACTAGTCAAGCCCATGCTAACCCCTGTCCACCATCAAAAGCTCATACAATGAACACAAGCATCAGAACTGGACCTTGGGGCAATAAAAGAATATGTCCTGTTCCCTTTATATCTAAGGGACAACAGAGTAGAGGTAATATCGAAGTATCGCAATATTATGTTATTCAATGATATATAAATTCTTAAAGAAACACAGTTGATCTTTAATAAATAAGTTTCATGGAAATATTGGTGGCAGACAGTGATTCATTTTGTTTCTTTAAATCCTGACCACAAGAGTATTTTATATATATTATAAGCATATTTTAACTATGACTGTTTTCTATGTGAAAAAAAAACAATATATTGTCTTGCTTACAGTATTGCAAAATATTACAATATACTAAACCATAATCCATAACTAAACCTGTATATTGATACATTTTGTATGTATCGCTAGGTTCTTGCCAACACACAATATTGCTGTTTGCCCGTAGAATAAGAATAAGAACAACCAGTAAACAGTCCAGTAAAATCTGCTGCAAAAATCTTGGCAGCATATATCTCCTTCAGAGGTCCATGCCCGATGCTTTGGAACTGTTTTGACAACAAGACATGAGATAACATCATATTAGGCAAGTGGTCATAATGTTTTGGCTCAAAAACATGGCTCTTTTTTCTAATAAAAAAGTCAATGTATTCTTTACAGGTAACACAAATACAAACACAGAAGAAAAACCTTTTCCATGCCACATCCCTGCGAACCATATTAGGTTACACAAATAAATGGTACTTGTGCACTGAAGTGAACAGGGTCAAATGGTGTATAAAAACATATAATTGCGTATATTAATACATATATTATATTATTACATATTTACATGTGTGTGTTTGTGTGATCTCTAACACATAGTTCAATATGTTTAAATATGGTTTCAGGACCTTCAGGTCATACATATGCTCCAAATCTGATATATGTCTTATCTCTAACTATGTGTGAATTAGTTGATGTTCGACAAATACATTGATCTCAAGGTTCTGTTTGTCTGGCCTTGTTTCACCATCAGGAAAACAATATTATTGTTTGTGCTCAGGGAAGCCTTGTTCTTGACATGCTCTTGGCCCTGTCTGTCAGACAATTTGTTTAACAAGAGGCGAAGGCCATCAAAGGACGTCTGGAAAAAGTCACTACTGAAAAATCACCTAATTTGAGGTTAAAGTTGTTATTACTTGGTAAATCTGCATTTATGAATGACAACATTCATCGAGAAGAGGACAATTCAGTGTCGACTATGGGACTGCTTAAATGTTCGTCCACACAGAAAACAAATCAAAAGGAAAACTGACACCCAAACATCTAGCATATATATATATATTTTTTTTATTGAATAAGTTTCAATTATTTTAAGTCAGCTAGATAAATAAATGAGTTGTATTATTGCTGCAGACTCAACCTCTTTTTCTATGATGAACTTATAATTATCCATTCTCTATTGGACAAAAAAAATACAACTGTCATCTGTAATATGCTATGTCAAGGTTATATTCTCTATAGTAGAACTGTGGATTCCTTAATAGACCTAGAGAGCTATAATATTGATAGAAGACCTGAAGGACAGCAAATTTAATAGTAGGCCTAACGGACGAACCACTTTTTTAAAGAAGGACTGATTTCCACAGTAGATCTAAAGCACTATAATTTAAATAGTTGGCCTACAGTACTGTAAATTCAACAATACAACTACAGCACTATAGTTTCATTAGTAATATATATATATATATATATATAGTGTATAGCTTATACCTGCATAGTTACATATTCTTAATAGCGGCAATAATCATGTAGCTAATGTATATTATTTATTAATATTTATAATATCCCCTGCTACAGATGTATTAAATTGAGTCAGCATTTGTAAATGTTTACCAAATACAATTCAGAGTCATAGGAAAAACTGCAAGTTTAAGTAATTCCCCTCACTCTATTACACATGTACAATTACATAATACAAAACTGAAGTTGAGACATGAATTGACATGAACTGCACCACTGTTGTACCTCTGTGTCAGCAAATACATTAGCCCTACTAACATCATTACTGCATGCATTTTTATTGTGTAACTACACAGTTATCAGAGACCATATAAAATGGGACTATTGTAGTGGTCAGTAAACTCAAAATACTACAGTTTCCATAGCAGATCCAAAAGGACTGCAGTTTCCAAATGAAGTTTAATTTCACAGGGAGCTCTTGGCTTCAGCAGATAAGGACTCCAGTGCTAGGCAAGGTCATGGACTCCACTGAAGCTCTGGGCCAAACCGGGAGTTGAGCGTGTAGTGGAAAACAAAGGCATAGGTGATGCGGTTGTGAGAGGTCAGGCAATGGCCAGGCTTGAAGAGACTTTTAAAGGAAACTCTGCTCTGAGGGCTTTTAAAAAGGGGAAGCTCAGAGCCGTGTGGCAGCGCTTTCCATGCTCCAGGAAATGAGGCTTCATGGTCCTCGCTTCAGCCACTCCACCAGGCCATGAGTTCAAAGGTAAACACACTTAAACGTCTGCTGCAGGCATGTTTGGCCAAGAGGCATGATGACCAGGTCACATTTGCAAGGGTCCTGTGAAATATATAATTAATGTGCCAAGTTTCTAAAGGGCTACCGACCAGATAACATTTATGAAATGATTAGCTTTATTTGACTGAATTTTGGTTTAACTTTTACATAATGTAAAGCTAAGGCATATAGTCTAAGCTTATGCTTAAGTGTGTTGGTCTTATTTAACCCCACTAATGATGTATTTAAACTAACCTATTTTGTAATGTACATCTTAAATAGGTAAGGTGCACATATTCATCACTGTACAGCGAAACGTGTCCTCCAAATTTAACCCATCTGTGGTAGTGAACACACACACACACACTAGTGAACTAGGAACAGTGAGTACACACACACCCAGAGCAGTGGGCAGCCAACTCCAGCGCCCAGGGGGCAGAGAGTGCCTTACTCAAGGGCCCAACAGTGGCAGCTTGCCAAGCCCGGGAATCAAACCCACAACCCTGTTATCAATAGCCTGGTGCTCTAACCGCTGAACCACCACTACCAAGCAATGAAAGGTTTCGGAGTAATCAATCACTAATTACTTTCAGAATTAGAATCATAAATGCATTATTTATCCCAGGAGGGAAATTATAGTTGTTACAGTTGCAACCGTTTGTGTAAGAATAAACTATAAAATAAACACTCTATAAAATAAACACTAATAAATGAATGAATTAATTAATACATTTAGGAAAAAGAGAGAAAACATTAGAACTTACATATATATAAATTATTTGAATATATTTTAAAGTGGCATATTGATTATAACTATGATAATAAATATGGAACATTATTGCATGCGAGTTAATGCACACATTAAATTGAATTACAATACTATTATTATTGCACATATGAACAGTTTAATATAAGTATTGCACAGCTGAACCAGGGGAGGAGTTATAGAGTTTGATGGCCACAGGTAGGAATGACCTCCTGTGGCGCTCGGTGGTGAATTTCGGTGGAATTCAAATTCTAATGTATATACTATTATGGGGTGCCCTGTACTAGTACAAAACCACCCTGCAGAGTTGAATGTTGACCAAAATGTTTTACAGCTGATCAGGTAAAGAAGGCCTTCATGGGCTTCTGAATATTACAGCCAAGTATGTTGAATCTGAACTCTCCAGGTTAGTTGATCTCCCAGGACCAGGATCGGCACTCATGTGCTATCATACGCCAGTTTACTGAAAAAACAACTGCTTTGTTAGAATGCAACAACTCTGAATATTTGGCATGCTTAGGATAGCTCATACATGGGCTCTCCATACATTTCAAGTTCCCCAACTCAGACACCCACAGCAATGCAAATTCATTAATGTAATGAGAACAGCACTGTAAATAGTTGACTACACAAATTGGCTCACCATAGCTTTGTTTAAGTTTAGGTCTTTGCATGATAAACACCCCCCCCCCCCCTTATCACATGCCGTCCATACTGGGAGACTTGTGACAATGTATTATCTCATGTAACATCTAATAAGTCCTAAAAAGATGTTTTATCTGTGCAGATTAGCAACAAGCAGTTTTCCAAAATGGTGATGTTTTGTTTATATAGGCTATTGTACGACCTCAAATGCAGCCACTGTCTGGAGGGAATATTTATTATATATTTATGCAAATGTATATATTTATGCAAGATGTTAAATATGCTTTTAATGTATGTTTAGTTGTTAGTTTGATTATTTTTTAGTTGTTGGTTTAATAGTACTTTTTTTTACTAGAGTACTTTAACTAAATATCAGATTTTCTGGATATGCTGCTCTATACTCTACACTAGAGTTTCTATAAGACTGCCTATTTACATGAAAATGTTCATATACTGTGCCTGTACTGACACCTGTGGACAGGTATTTAAGCTTTACGCCTGTATGTTTGTCAGCGTCATTATTTCTGGTTGTACCTGAACTCCTCAGAAAAGAGACTATGGGAAGAGGTCTGGCTCACACTCAGCACCTAGAATCCATCAGGGTGATTAAGAAACCACAGGCATGCCACGCTCAGTGGTTTTCTGTTGGAAAGGTAAATATCCTTGTGTCATCATCCAGGAGCGGTAATTGTTCTGTGAATGCCAATCGAAGCATTTCCCTCGGCTTCAACATCTTAGTTGTAGGCTGCTGAGGTGATCTGTCATGTACAGGTGTGACTGAGAGGTGTGTGTGTGTGTGTGTGTTTACAAGAAAGCATTGTTTCTCGGCAGGACGCAGAGGCTTTTTCTAATTTGACTGTGTGAAATGGCTTCACATGGGAAGAATTAGATCTTAAATAGTTTGAATACATTTCATAGGGGCAGTGGTGGCTCAGCAGTTAGAGCTCTGGGCTATTGATGGCAGGGTTGTTGGTTTGATACCTGGGCTCGGCAAGGCCCTTCACCCTTTCTGCTGTCCAATACATAAATATTAATTAATTAATTTATTTTTTTGGATAGATTGTTTAACTCACAAGGTCTGTCTTTGGTTAGAGATGAAAAAAAAAAAAAAAAAAAAATATATATATATATATATATATATATATATATATATTAATCAAAGTAAAATATTTAGAAATGAAATGTATTACTAATGATTATTTTAACGGAGCTATAGTTCCATAAAGAACCATGCTTGTAAGAGAGATATGTGCATGTGAAGAACCTTTAAATCAGTAAAGAACTTTTACATAAAGAGAAAGGTTCTCTTTACACTCTCACACATCTCTGCTACAAACAAAGCCGAAAGTGGTTCTTCTATGGCACCACTCAAAGAACTATTGGCAGCACTTTTACATCTATAGACGTATCTATAGATCTATAGGGTGATCCTGAGTCGCCGCCCACAGGCCCAAATAAGGACTTTCTGTTTGTTTCTGTTCTATTGAGTTGATTAATGTTCATTTGTGTTGGTTCACTGCTCGTTGTTTGTTCATGTGTTTCACCTGGGACTGGGAGTATTTAAGGAGCGTTATCCCCTTTGTTTACTGCCGTAAACAGACTCTGTTGGAATCTCTGGGATGCTCAGGGATTCCTCACGTGTTACCGGCGTGTTCCGGGTCGGCTCTAGGTTGTGGTTCATGTTCAGGCGAAGTTCTCCAACCTACTATAGAGACAAGTGAGGTATGTTCACTTCCGTTTTGGTTCCAAGGCGACCTACGTTCAAGGCAGCATGCTGCAAAGTTAGGTTAGGTTGGCCTTGCTCTTTGGTCTAGCGACTGGTTCCCCAGCTACTCCTCTTTTGTTATTAGAGCGCTGCTCTACCCTTAGTTTGATTACCCCCCCCCCCATTGCCCAAGCATGGCTTGTGGTTCTCTGTTTGGGCCCCTTCCTTGGTTCTCCCCTCATTACGTTCTGTTCTCCATGCTCAGCTCCCTGCCTCCTCCCAGTTCCAGGTTTGTTTTGGTTCGCCGTTTTCCTTGTCACGTTGTGGTTCAGTTATGGTTGTTTCCCTTAGTTGCTGCACTTTGTTTTGTTACCTTTTGTGTTTAATTTTGATTTCATTTCCATCTCTGCAAGTGTTCTTCCCCTCTTATCTGTACAAGGAACACGTACACACCACGCCGTACACACCATGACATACATCTATATTTAAGGAATTTAGCAGACATTCTTCTCCCGAGCCACTTACTGAAGTGCTTCACTGTTTACTCAGAAAATATCCTCAGCTAGTTTAGCTAGTCTAGGCAAGGATCCTCTGTATTTCATCATCAATTGAAGCAGCATTATAGACACAGCAGAACTGAATTTTCAACCACTAGGGTGCACACTGCCAGGTCTGGAACACTAAAAGTATAGTTTATTAGCATGAACTTTTAATTATTGCTTTAATAATTCCTTGTACTCACAAGTGGTATGTATTTAAAATGATTGAAGTAGATAAAAAATATTTAGGGATACTTTATGGAATCCATTTATATGTTTTTAATTTGTATGGCATTAATTTTTAAGACAATTACAGCTATATTTATGGCATTTAGCAGATGCTCTTCTTCAGAGTGACTTACAAAAGTGATTCACTGTTCACTCACAAAATAAACTTAGCTAGTTTGTATAGACTAGAGTCTAAAAGATGAATCTATACTTTGACACTAATAAATACAGAAGTCAGTATTAAGACCACAAACCCTAAACATACACTACACTCTGCCCAAGTGATAACACACTCTTAAAGTACTCTAGAGTGTGTTACCTATTGCAAAAAGAAATATATTAAATGTTGCCTTCAGTGTTTAACAGCAGTGCTTTTTCTCAACTTGGGGTCTGTAGTCTAATTATCTCATTGTCATATATCTTATATCACCAATGTTAAGGGTGCTATTTGAACTCGGCGATCCCACAAGCAGTTACACTTCTGAGACGTCACTGCTCAGTAAATTAGACTCTCCTACGTCTGTCTTTCTCCCTCCCTCTCTCTCTCTGGTTGTCTCCCGCTCTCTGCCTCCCTCCCTCTGCGTCCAGCATTAATGACTTGAGGTCAGGGCTCTATAATGAAACAGTGGGAGGCAGTAAGGTCGAGGCTGAGAGCCAAGGCGAAGGAGAGAGCGCTTCACTCATTAAGATAACACGGGTGTAAACGCCATTCATCAGGCTACAGCCCACTACTCTCATCCACTCCCAACAACAATACTCTACAAATCACCATGCTAATCAACCTGGGTGCCATCAGGGCCATCGGCTACATGTATGGTTCTGAAAACGTACAACCTGAATCTTGTATTGTGGGGTTTGGAATGGCCTGACTCACCTCACCTAATTTTAATCGGCATATCAACACAACACCACACACACACACACACACACACTAGTCCACACTAGTACTATTAGCGCTTTTATTTAGTGATGTAAAGCAACTGTTGAGCTCTCAGGGTAGATTACACTATATTTATACTGAAATATGGATTAGCACCATCCATCATTTCAGAGAACACAGTTCTCTCACTGCTCCAAAGCTCAATGCTGGGAGGCTTTAGATCCCACTAGCCCACGTCTGGCATTAGGCAGCATGGTGCCAATAGCTTAATTATATATATAATTATATATATATATATATATATATATATATATATATATATATATTATTCAACATTTTAAATATGCAGTATATGCTAGCATCACGCTAATATATCGATCTATCTATCTATCTATCTCTCTCTCTCTCTCTCTCTCTCTCTCTCTATATATATATATATATATATATATATATATATATATATATATATATATATATATATATTTCCAATATAATATCCTGGTGTTTCAGGTAATAGCTTTAACTTTAAAGCTTTAATCAATTGACACTATATGTTTACTTAAAGCTATTTATGCAACTCTCCTCTTCCCCTGTCATCCATGGCATAGCCAAAGCTTTTTTTGACTTTTTGTGAAGATTTCTCACATTTTATTTAATTAATTTTCACTCATAGCCTAACTGGAACAAACAGAGAGGTTCTGTCGAAAGATGGGACAGTCTGAACAGTCGATGATTACATACGTAGATTTATCTCAATTCGAATTTGAAAACTTGTGCTTATTGTCTTGTAAAGAAGGTAAAAATCAGTTTTCGTCATTTTTGTTGAGAGAACTAAACAGGAAATGGGAGCAAAAGGCTGCAGAAACAAAACTGTGAATTAAGAATGTAAATTAACCCCTTAAAAAGCCTGTGGTCTGCCGGCGGGCCAAAAGTGTTATTACAAACCTCTACTGTCAAAGAAAATAGTCTGTACCAGTTTGTAAAGACGTTCCTGTAGTTGCTGAGTAATACACCTTAGTATGTAATAACCAGTAGAGTGCTAGAGGGGTTAATGTAGCAAAGTGAAGTAATGAAATAACATTCAGACTTCAGTTCATTTCTCGATTTTGAAAGAAACAATGAATGACCAGGTGTCCCAATACTTTTGTATACACACACACACACACACACACACACATATATATATATATATATATATATATGTGTATATATATTACTGACTGAAATGTGATTTACACACTTAATTTCAATTCAATTCACCTTCACCATTAGTCTACTAATACAGGCTTGTGCAGTACAGCCAAACACGGTTTCCAAACCCTCTCCGGTGCAAAATAGGTAGATGCAGATTTCCCTGCATCTCCAACTCCACCCACCACCGTAGCTTTTTTCCGTAGCAATTAAATGTTTTGCACAAACAGAGCAAAGCAAAGTCCCACAGAGGAGCTTCGTGCTACCACTCTGTTTGTCTTGCATTCCAACCGCCAACGATTTTTGGACCAGGGTGCGGTTTCACACTACCTGGAGCTATGCGTCCTCCCCTGCACTACCCTTTCCCTTTCTCTTTCTCTCTCTCTCTCTCTCTCTCTCTCTCTCTCTCTCTCTCGCAAAGTCAAGGGGAGGCGCCATGCTGCTTTCACCCTTAAATGGGCCAGAAAATGATGTCTGATGTGTCAATGCAAGAAGGCCTTCTCCCCCAGAGCATGATGGATGGAGCTGTCGTTGATGCAGTCTCTCAATTAAGTGGCTGTGTCTAAACACCGTTTATCTGCAATTTGCCTCAGTAGCAGACCACAGCATTCCTCACCCCCATCCCCCTGTGCTCCGACACACAGACCTGTAATTGAGGGCAAGTGTGAACATCTGTAACGTCTTCACCAGGGATATAAGCTACGGAGAAAAGATGCACACGCTGATAAGGCCTGTTGCAAAACCGACACAGCCTGTTTGTTTACTGCACAGATGTTTTCTTCATTTTACAGCGGTGGTCACCAAGCAACAGCAGACTGGGTTTTACTTTATAGGTATTTTACTGTCTACTACTACTGCTAGTAAAATTGATAATCATAAATGCTATTATTAACAAAAACAACAACAATACTACTACTACTACTACTACTAATAACAACAACAATACTACTACTACTAACAACAACAATACTACTACTACTACTACTAATAATAACAACAACAATACTACTACTACTACTACTAATAACAACAATACTACTACTACTACTAACAACAACAATACTACTACTACTACTACTACTACTAATACTACTACCAACAACAATACTACTACTACTACTACTACTACAACTACTACTACTAACAACAACAACAACAATACTACTACTACTACTACCAACAACAACAATACTACTACTACTACTACTACTACAACTACTACTACTAACAACAACAACAATACTACTACTACTACTACCAACAACAACAATACTACTACTACTACTACTACTACTACAACTACTACTACTAACAACAACAACAACAATACTACTACTACTACTACCAACAACAACAATACTACTACTACTACTACTACTAACAACAACAACAACAATACTACTACTACTACTAACAACAACAATACTACTAGCTACTACTACTACTACTACTAACAACAACAACAATACTACTACTACTACTACTACTAACAACAACAACAACAACAATACTACTACTACTACTACTACTACTACTACTACTACTAACAACAACAACAACAACAATACTACTACTACTACTACTACTAACAACAACAACAACAACAATACTACTACTACTACTAACAACAACAATACTACTACTACTACTAACAACAACAACAACAATACTACTACTACTACTACCAACAACAACAATACTACTACTACTACTACTACTACTACAACTACTACTACTAACAACAACAACAATACTACTACTACTAACAACAACAACAACAACAATACTACTACTACTACTACTTCTACTACTAACAACAACAACAATACTACTACTACTATTACTACTACTACTAACAACAACAACAATACTACTACTACTACTATTACTAACAACAACAACAATACTACTACTACTATTACTACTAACAACAACAACAACAACAATACTACTACTACTACTAACAACAACAATACTACTACTACTACTAACAACAACAACAACAATACTACTATTACTACTACTACTACTACTAACAACAACAACAATACTACTACTACTACTACTACTACTAACAACAACAACAATACTACTACTACTAACAACAACAACAACAATACTACTATTACTACTACTACTACTACTACTACTACTAACAACAACAACAACAACAATACTACTATTACTACTACTACTACTACTACTACTACTACTACTAACAACAACAACAATACTACTACTACTACTACTAATAATAATAATAATAATAATAAAAAATAAATGTATAGTTTTAAAAGAAAGCGAGTACCAAGCTAAAATATTAAAAAGATGAACGGTAATAAATATATAGACCAATTTAAAATAATAAGTAATACTACATAATTAGTAATCATTTATTCTTAATTCATTATAATTAAGAATAAATTATTACTAATCACTAATATATAAATATATAAATAAATATTAAGTATTTATTTTTATTATTTTAACATTTTATTTGTACCCATGTTTTATCATTATTACTCTTCTCCTATCACATGTAATGTGCACGACACTGGGGGGTGAGGGCCTCCACGTCATTGCAAACTGCTTGAAGGAAAGGACCTGGTACCCAGCTCTAATATATCTGCTAGCAGACGCCCCTGTCGGCCAGCATCAATCTGAAGTGATATGGGGTTAGAGAGAGCCATCTAGAGAGCCATCTACCCAACCGAAGAGAGTCTCCGGCTGCTAACAGCAGGCAGCATGATGCTTTTAGTAGTAACTGATTACAGAGCATTTATTTTTAGTTCACCTTCAGTTTAGTCAAAAATTCTCTTAACTCACATTTTTTTACTTTTTACTAATCAACAATCCAAACGTAGTTGAGCCTCAAAAACATCAGTAAATGAGCTGCAGCTGAAACTCATTAAACACTGTGTAGGATGTTTAGCCTGTAGCTCCTCCCCCTCAATCTGTTTACCATTTATCTTTCCCCATCACATGGAGGAAGGCCTTCCTATTCTCAGGCCCCTGACCATGGAGGCCTGTGGTGGTTGATGGGATTTAAACTTTTAATCTGTCTTGTGACATCAGGCAGTTAGACAGTCGCTCCACTCTAGAGCTGTGAAGCCATGTACATTTCCATGTCCGGGAAAGAAGAGAAAGGTCAATTTACTCAGAATTGTGTTTGTGTTGTGTAGTTTCACAGCTCTAGAGTGGCCTTATGATCTAATCAAGTGTGAGGAGGTCATAAGTTCAAATCCCAGTAAGGGCTCAGAGCTCCACTGTCAAAAGCGATCGGGGGTAGTTCTAATATGCAAATGAGAATAGATTAACACAATATTTGAGAGATAAAAAATGCATTAATATAATTTTTGTTATTATTTTTCTACTGAGAACAGATAACCTTCTGAATTCCAGGGAGGAACTATGGCACATATGGTGGAAGCACATTTGTTTTAGACCTTAAAATAGGCCTCATAAGTCTATTATAAGTGTTTTCTGTCACCAAGGACAAAGAATAAATTCTCACTGCCTCCTCTGGGGTAGTCTGCCCCACACACACTTAGTGTGTGTCAAGTGTGACACCTTAATTCACGGAAAAGCCAGTGCAGGCCTCCCAGTTAGAACATGTTTAGGAGGACTAGAGCACAACATGGCCTTTCATGTCAATCAGCGACCGGTCCACGGGCCAGAGCGCGCCTTTCTGCGGGCCGACAGCACACACAGCTCAGCTTTGTGTGGAAATGAAAAGTCGCCTGTGACAGGCAAGGCTGGAGGTGCTAAACGTTGAGGTCAGGGACTATGAAGGCCCGTACCAAATGTGCAGAAACCCCTCAGTGACTCACACCAGCCGCAAGATCTGCTCTGTAAAAGGGCTTTATCGCGTCGGCGGACTTTGAGCTCCGTCTGCAGCCTTGATGCCGCTTTGCGAAGCGTTTCATCCAGCTGAAGCGTCTATGAAAGAGAGCATTATACCTGCAATGTGGAGGAAAGGGTGTGGACGCCACTCCTGCTGCCGTAACCCGAAGCCCCAGAGCGGCCATTTTTAAGAGGTGTGAGAGGGTGAGGAGACCTTGGTGAAGAAACAAACACCCGAGTGTGTGTGGAGCCTGCTGGCTTGCCACACCCTGACCTATCAGAAGTATAAGGTCAGGGTAGTGTACACAGCTTCCCTTTTAAGAACTATATAAAGCCTCTCTACAGAATTAGAATGGTGTATTGCTTTTAGAAATGGGCTGGCATATCACATTTTATACGTTACATACTGGGGAGCTCAGTAAAGCAGGGTTTGGATCAGGCTGCTGGGAAGAACTGCTGATGGCCAGCTTTGTCCAAATACTTTATTGAAATTTCCTGTCCTTGATTCTGCTGATCTGGTAGTCATGTGGATCCACAAGGTGATCAGCTCAGCTGGTTAATTTACTGAGGACATGAGATGCAGAGGAAAATTAAGGAAAGCAGGCCGGAAAGGAAGGGTCAGTAAAAATATTTGGACACAGGAGAATCTGGAGAGTTTTGAAAACAATTATTTAGCTGTTTCCAGTCAATCAAAAAAGGTGTGAGCTACACAGTAAAGCAAGCCTCCTATTTTGTATCTGTTGCAACACTGTATAGCATTTTTACCTTAAAACAGCAGCTTTAGGATCATGCTGATGCTCCACTGACTGTAACGGGGAGAACGGCATCTCCATCATTCCCACTCCAGGCTGGAATGCTGCTACTGCTACTATGAAACTATGGTGGAGCTGCGAAACACTGCGTAACCTGAGTCACATTAGCGTACAATCCTGTAGTATTACTCTACCGCCTCAGCCCACATGCTTCTTTACCTTCAGATAAAGCTTCTGGATCTCTTAGCTTGTCCAGAAATGCATGTGTACAGCTGTTTATGAGGGGGAACCCAAACTGTATTGCTTTTCAAAGATAAGATAAGGAGACCACTCTGCTATTCGCCCAAGTACTCTTGGAAGAGGAGGGTCTTCAGTCTGGGTTTGAGGACAGTGAGTGTTGGACTCTGCCATTCAGACACCCAGGGGAAGCTCGTTCCACCACTTCAGTGCAGGACAGAAAAAAGCCTGGACGCTCGTCTTCTTTTTTGAGGGATGGCGGGTTGAGCCAAGCCACACTGGAAGCTCAAAGAATACAGGGCAGTATTGTGGGGAGAGCGTGACCCATTCACATACAGCTATAAAATAATAATAAGGAATAAGTGACTTCAGAAAAGAATCCAGTGTAGATGATGGTACAGATGAGGGCGAAGGGGTTGGAATGCCGTCAGTGCAACAATTTGGGTTTTTGCTTTACAAGAGTGTTATTCTATTTGCAAGTGTGTGTGCTTACAAGCAGTTTTGGCATGTGAGCAGAAATGTGAGCCATATTTTGGTTCATAATTTTGGATATAGTTTCGATTTTATAAAGCACTAATATCCATTAAAATCTTTTATTGCATTTGACCTTGTCTTGTAGCTTTCTACAGGTTTTGCATGCTTTAGGAATTGTGTACTGCTTGCAAATTGATGCATTAAGGTTACTGGCTGCTATTTTCTGGCAGGATCAAGGCTCAAAGTACCTTGAATTTGGGGTCTATTGACACTAGCTTTGTATTTTCTGAGGGAATGATGAAGCACTTTTGTAAGTCGCTCTGAATAAGAGTGTGTGCTAAATACAGTAAATGTAAATGTTTGCATAGATAAATATCTTAATTAAATCATAGATCATAGATATGTACCTGTGATGTGTAGCTGTTTTTCAGGTAAGTTGGACGTAACTCACAATTTCGTCCTGCTGATTAATCAAGATCGTTACGGCTATCCTGATTTCCAGAGAACTCCAGAGAATATAAAAAGGAATGAGCCCAGGTCAACAGCAGCATCCATGTTTAAATCTGAGCTTTGCCATGTTTTCAACGGCACCGCCATGACCCGGAAAATATATTCTGATGTCTATCAGCTTAAGGGATGCTGTTACAAGGCAGGCATAACATGAAGGAGAGTCTGGTATGAAATGTTCTAGTGGAGAAAGATGCATCGCTTTAGCGTGACAATACATCCCGTACAGAACCCGAGTGTTTGTTAGTCTTTGGGGCGAAGGTTTAACATTGTGAGGACAGTTATGGCCATTCACTTACATATGTGACCTCCTGCTCAGACGTAACACATACTCATGTAGACCACACTCTATATATACACAAAACACACACACACACACACATTTGTTTTCATACTATGTCAGGACATGGGGTAATTTATATATAAAAATAACAGCTTAGACAGCTATTAATATTATACTGGGATACTATATGTATATAATATTATATAACATCAATGATAGAATAATTAGGATGTTATATAATATAATATAATATACATTTAGTATCCCAGTATAATATTAATAGCTGTCTAAGCTGTTATTTTTACTTTAAAGCCTCAAAATAAACTTTTTTTTCTACAAAGTCAGGACTTTTGTCCTAAAAATGTACAAAAACAAACATACCCACACACAAACACATACATACCCGTCCCTCCCCGCACACCACTTCTCCAAATCACAGGTTACAAAGCCCCTGTTTGCTGACAGGTCGGAGAATTGGTGTAGCCCACATCCCCTTCCCTTATGCTGATAAAGTGCTGTGATAAGCGAGCTGGCCTCCAGCCCCCAGGGCCCCAGTGAAAGAACAGCCTGTCTCAAACAGGAGCGGAGAATGAGTGGGAAAGGGAGAGAGGAATGGAGAGAGGAGGAAAGGGAAGGCAGGGGCACAGAGACTCTCTCGGACGTCTGCGCGCTGGACAAACCCTGATATTTGCATTGTGTCCCACTGCTTTCTCAAAAAGCCCATTGCCTATGTCTCATGTCTGCTCAGGATCGGAAGGAACTTCTGAGGTTCAGAGTCTTTTTCAGGTTTGAAGGGTTGTGGGAAGTGGGGCGTAGTGAGATCAAAACAGCCCAACTCCTTAGCAAGGTGGTCTCTTCAGGAATGTCTGAAGCTGTATGTAAATGAATGAGGGCACCAGACGTTCGGCTGTATGGACCCAATCAACCTGGGGGCCATCGAGGCCTTCAGAGAAAGCTGGATCATTTCTAGACACTGAAAAATACAGATTTTTTTTTGTTTATTAGGTTCAAATGTGCACACACACACACACACCTTTCAATAATCTCCATAGTAAAGCAATGTCAACTGGATGGACCATATTGGATCTGGAGCAATTACACGTGAACCTACGACCATCATACCTAATGTTAAGTGTCAGTTAGAGGGCTATAAAGCCGCCATCCCCAGTGTTGGACCGTAGAGCAGTGAAACTGTAAATGATGAATGATGAAGGTCCATCCAATACCTGGCAAAACATCAGTACCCGATCAACCAGCATGGATCAACCAACAAGACTCCATGGATGTTCTTATAGATGAATGCAGTCAAACCTTCACAGCAAAGTTCCAACAGTGAACAGTGTAAAGTGTAAAGCCTTCCCAGATGAGCTGAGGCTGTTACTGCAGCAAAGAAAGGATGAGCTCCTCTTAAACACTCCTAATTAAGAAAGAAACATTGAGTGTCCACATACTTTTGGCCATATGCCGTACTTTACAATGCCACTGGAGTCAGAGATCAATAAGAAAGTTATGGAAGAGATCAAAAAGGTGCAATATTTCAACCCAAAAAAAAGGTTTATTATTAATAATGATATTCTGGGAATTCTGGGAATACCACTACCATAAGAGGAGCTGGGCTATTGACAGCCCACTGTGTTAGTGCTGAGTGCTCTTGGTCGCACATTTTATTACACTCCACATTCTCAGTATGTGTGTGTTGCACTAATGCCACCAGCTGGGGAGAGGCGGTCGGGTGTTTACGTTAACTAATGAGCTAATTACCCGGGTCCTAATCTGCTGCACTTGTGTCATTTCACAAGAATGCTTCTGCACTCAAACGCTCTCAGATTATGAGCCGTTTCCTGTCTGTCAGAGATTGACTACAAGGCCCCCTTTTCTTGCACCTCCTCACTGAGTAAGTGTTCGCTAAATCACACTTGAACTCCTTTGACACTGCCATCTATCACGCTAGACTGGGACCGACTAGCCGAAGAGAACATTATCAGCTCTAACTTAATCTCACCCACCTGATCCAGCTAATTCACCTACACCTTTTACAACATCTGGACATCCACAGCCGGGTGGGTTAGGTTACGACTGGAGCTGAGACCTGCAGGAGTGGCAGCAGCAGCCATAAGCACTGCTATTGTAGATTGCTAATGCAGGCCGCTAATGCTAATGTAATCTAAAATGCTTTCATTACTTAATGCTAACACACTAGCTCATGAAGGGTTTGATAGTTACCTGATGAGCATAACACTGAAAGTACAGACCAGATGCTCGCAGATAATGTCCAGTGAAGTAGGTTTTAGGATATAAGGGTAGTCAAGCCTGGCCAGGTCAAAATCGTGATAAACAGCAGGTAATGCTCGGGCAAGACTAAAGAATACATGTAGAAATGGGTGAGGGTCAAAACCAGAAGAAGCAGAAGCAAACAAGTTAAATCAGTAAAATACAAGAATTGAATTTCCTTCCTGCTCTTGGGCTCCCCCTACAGCCGGGAGGTGGATTTTGTGCTTGACGTCACTGAGCCACGTCTCCAAAAGGTGTCCCATGCTTACATGCATTTCTGGACAAGCTGAGAAATACAGAAAACTCCTTTCTCTTGTTTCTCCCAATTTGCTACTGCAAATGAACCTACCTGTTTATAGTTCCCCCAGCACTAGCAATGCTCTCAACATTAGGAGGCTAACGATTTAACCCAAGTCTTTGCCAGGCAGCCGACTAGCTCAGAGGAAAGCTTCGTCAAACCAGCTAACAGGCACCTATGCTGGCCATCACTGCAAAAAGTGGAGCGAGCACCATCTACCCACCCGGAGAGAGCACAGCCAGTCGTGCCCTCTCAGATTCTGGCTGCTGATGGCAAATAGTGGCAGCACATTAGGCCGCTGAGCCACTCGGAAAAATCTCATTCGGGCTAGAGGATTTTTACAACTATCCCATAGCGATGGGTGACAACCTTCCGAATGTCAACACTCCCACTGCTGTCTACCTTGCCGACTCCTCACTAAGCCCCGCCTCTCGGCACTCAGTATTTTTAAATGTGTTGAGAGGCCGGAGACCCACTAATATTGAGGCTGGATCTTCTATTTCATAGTGTAAGAACTCACAGACTAAAGAAAGACGTTTTTTTTTTGAGATACGTTGAATCAAGAAGCTCAAGTATAAAATACTGGTTTATTCTATGAACTAATGCACAGCTCTACACCAGGCCCATCCCAAGACAGAGGCATTCCAGTGGGAGACTTCCAGTGAGAGTCCAGAATTCAGACATGAGGCACGTCTGTGGATATTTAAGCGGTCAGTGTTTGTTTTCTCTCCAGACCCCATGTGTTCATGCAGCTCCAGAATAAAGAGGTGCTTCTTTTGAAGGGGGATCACACCGGGAAACACAGGAGGAAGGAAATCTCTCTTTGGTGTTTTTTTTTCTGTATTGATGAAGACTTCCTCCTCAAATAAAAGAAACGGTCCAGTCTGCCTCTCTGTAGCGCAACCTGCCTGTTTCCTCTCCTGAGAAACCTCCGCTCCGAACAATGAACGTCCGAGTAGTGGAAGCACCAGCACATTCACTTCCGATTCACAGCCCTGTTATTTTTGATTAGTCACACATGCCATTTTTCTGGAATGTTAAAAAGAGCGAATATGTGTCATAGCAATAATGAGGGGGCTCATTGTTGTGAAGTGGACACGGCATGAATCATCAGTTCGCTGGAATTTTTCAGATGATTCATACTGAATGTTTATATGATCATAATCATAGCCACCCACTGTCACTTAAAGGAAGAATTCGGCTCGGAGTAAAACCTTTTCAGCTTTCCCTAGAAGTAGTAGGTCAGTCAAGGCACATCTGACGTCCAACGCTTGTCTCTATCATTTTTAACTATTTTTTGGCATGGCTAATGCTAATGTTGCTAACCAACAGTAGTAAACTCAATAATCACCAAATAATGTCTGAAAACATCTCTCAGTCCATTGAAGCTGCACCTAGGTCTTCAATAATGTGGAGCAGGCTTGCTGGGAAATTTCAGATTCAACACCAGAATTCAACGTCAGATTCAACGTCAGAATTCAAAGCTAGATTCAACATCAGATTCAACGCCAGATTCAACGCCAGATTCAACGCCAGATTCAACGTCAGAATTCAAAGCCAGATTCAACGTCAGATTCAACGCCAGATTCAACGCCAGATTCAACACCAGAATTCAACACCAGATTCAACGTCAGACTTCAAAGCCAGATTCAACGTCAGAATTCAAAGCCAGATTCAATGCCAGATTCAACGTCAGAATTCAAAGCCAGATTCAACATCAGATTCAACGCCAGATTCAACACCAGAATTCAACATCAGATTCAACGTCAGACGCAACGCCAGATTCAACATCAGACTTCAAAGCCAGATTCAACGTCAGAATTCAAAGCCAGATTCAACACCAGATTCAACGCCAGATTCAACGTCAGAATTCAAAGCCAGATTCAAAGCCAGATTCAACATCAGATTCAACGCCAGATTCAACACCAGAATTCAACACCAGATTCAACGTCAGATGCAACGCCAGATTCAACGTCAGACTTCAAAGCCAGATTCAACATCAGACTTCAAAGCCAGAATTCAAAACCAGATTCAACATCAGTTTCAACGTCAGATTTAACGTCAGAATTCAAAGCCAGATTCAACGTCAGATTCAACGTCAGATTCAACATCAGATTCAACATCAGAATTCAACGTCAGATTCAACGTCAGATTCAACATCAGATTCAACGCCAGAATTCAACATCAGATTCAACGTCAGATTCAACATCAGATTCAATGCCAGATTAAATGTCAGATTCAACATCAGATTCAACATCAGAATTCAAAGCCAGATTTAATGTCAGATTCAACATCAGATTCAACATCAGAATTCAAAGCCAGATTCAACGTCAAATTCAACACCAGATTCAACGCCAGAGTCAATGCCAGAATTCAACACCAGAAGTCAATGCCAGATTCAACGTCAGATTCAATGCCAGATTAAATGTCAGATTCAACATCAGATTCAACATCAGATTCAACGTCAGATTCAATGCCAGATTAAACGTCAGATTCAACATCAGATTCAACATCAGAATTCAAAGCCAGATTCAACGTCAGATTCAACATCAGATTCAACATCAGAATTCAAAGCCAGATTCAACGTCAAATTCAACGCCAGATTCAATGCCAGAATTCAACACCAGAAGTCAATGCCAGATTCAACGTCAGATTCAACGCCAGATTCAATGCCAGAATTCAACACCAGAATTCAACGCCTGATTCAACGTCAGATTCAACGTCAGAATTCAAAGCCAGATTCAACGTCAGATTCAACGTCAGATTCAACATCAGATTCAACATCAGAATTCAAAGCCAGATTCAACGTCAAATTCAACGCCAGATTCAACGCCAGATTCAATGCCAGAATTCAACACCAGAATTCAACACCAGATTCAACGTCAGATCCAACATCAGAATTCAAAGCCAGATTCAACGTCAAATTCAACGCCAGATTCAACGCCAGATTCAACGTCAGATTCAACGTCAGATTCAACGTCAGAATTCGACACAACATCATTGTCTTAAAATGGCTCCCCCTGGTGTTCAGCTACACTAACAGTGAAGTTCTGGTCATTTTTAAAGTTCACAATAAGTCATACTGTGTCCTTAACTACATCAGTAAGTCTGCACCGCCTTATCGAAGACCTGGATGTGGTTTAAGCAGGTTGAGAGATGTGTGTATTTGCAGTGGGCATTTTGGGTGACTTTTCATTTCCAGTGTTTTGTTAGCAGCAATAGTCATTTAACCACCAAATATATCCAGTGAAAACTGTGTGAATTAGATTCTTTACCAAACAATGGCAAAACAGCTGTCAAGAACCATCAATTATATTGAACACAGTATGCACAAAAGTATTGGGACATCTGCTCGTTTCATTGCTTCTTCTGAAATCAAGGGTATTAAAAAGAGTTGATTCTGCTTTTGTTGGAGTACCTGTCTCCACGGTCCGAAAAAAAAAAAAAAGCTTTCTATCAGATTATAGAAGAGCATTGCTGTGAGGATTTAATTGCATACGGCGACAATAGCAATTTGCATGTTGGATGGCTACCCCGCCACCCTACCTCATCTCCAACTCCCCAACTCACTGCTACACAGCTCAATGCATTAGGCAGCAGCATGGTGCCAATAGGTTCATGGTGTTCATCTGCTCCAGAGAGTCCTGTTCTATTGTCCACAGGGACTGAACAAGCTGTGTGTGCGTGCATTTGCACACCAGTGTGTCAACAATAGGTGCAACTTAAAGTAGATGAATGCATTCATTAGAAGGGGTGTCCATAAAGATTTGGACATATAGTTTATGGGTATGAAGAACATTCACTTAATGTAAAGGATCTTAACCAATATAAAGGTTCTGAACGCTTTCACTGCAGGTGGAACCGAAGGTGGTTCTAGTATGGCATCGCTCAAAGGCCCTTGTGTTTGGCATGGATTTTCACCCTAGAAAATACTTATAGACCAGCGGCCAGATTAGGCCTATAATAACACCTTATTGTAAAGCTCAATTTGTACAGCTTTGCTAGTCCCTAAAGATCCATTTAGCACGTCTCTCTTGTTCCCCCCATATTCAATTCCCCCTCCAAACCCCACAGCACATACTTCTCTCACTCTCTCTCTTTCACCTCTGTGTCTTCGGGCAGTTCTTACACATCAGGTTACACTCTGGCTCCATCCTGTCATGTTAGCAAACAAAGCACTGACTGCACACTCACAGCCTAATAGCCTCTAATCTTACACACAATGACGCCTTTCACTTGTAGAGCCGTTGTGTGTGTGCGTTCGTGTGCGGCCGTGGACACAAGTGCATGTATGGGACACAACTAGAGGCAGTGTGTGTGTGGTTTTCTACAGCCACACAGGGATTACACTACATAAACACATGAAAAAGGCTGTGAAAGGAAAAGCAACCAGATATCAGTAAAGCACCACTTTTAAAAGACCTGGAGAATACACACTATGTGTCCAAATAGTTGTGGACACCCCTTGTAATGAATGCATTTAGCTACTTTGAGCTGCGTCTGTTGCTGACACAGAAGCAAATGCAAATGCACACACACAGACAGCGTTTCTAGTTCCCATGGAGAAGTACTGCCAATAGAATAGGACTCTTTCAAGAAGATACACATGAACCTATTGGCACTATGCTGCCTAATACCAGGCGTGGGCTATAGAGGGGTATAAAGCCCCCCAGCATTGAGCTGTGGAGCAGTGGAAGAACTGTGTTCTCTGGAATAATGGATGGTGGAGCGACACCCAGTACTTTTGGGATGAGTTGGGGATGATGAGTTGGGGTGGTGATTATCCTGACCTCACTTATGCTCTTGTACTTGAATGCAATCAAATCCTCACAGCAGTGCTACTCCAAAATCTAGTAGGAAGCTAGCTTCTTTCCTGGACAGTGGATACAGTTACTCCAACAAAAGCAGGATCAACTCTTTTTAATACCCTTGATTTTTGGATGAAACTATGAATGAGCAGGTGTCCCAATACTTTTGTCCATATAGTGTATATTGATGACTCATCATTTTGACGTCAGAATGACAACGCCATGCCATAATTTAACATTTTTATTGTTAGCTTTTAGCCTAGCACAGATCCCTGTTTGCTCCCCCTGGCTTTCTTTTTATTGTATGCTAAGTTTGAGCTCCCCATCTGCACAGAAAATGAAAGCCACAGTCACGAGGCCTTGTTACTGTAAAAACCCGTATTCCCATGGCTAGCAGAGTCAGGTGGTCATGAGCTGCTCTCTAGTGTCAACGACACCATGAACACCCGAAGTCGGTGTCATGTTTTACTGATTCACCAGCTGTGATAAGGTCTTTAGCTAGTCAGCTGGCTGTATGTAAATTTTGGGGGTGTGAATATATGTATAATATATTTAGATAAATATAAGACTGTGATGTAATAGTTTTGGGGTTTTAAAATCCGCCTGTTTTACAGCTCTGTTTTTGTTCTGCTGGATTATCTTGTCAATAAAGTGACAGTAGTGTTTGAGATTTATGGTTTGTCACTTCCATGTACCTGTCAGGTCTGTGTCGTCGCGCCCTCCCCCGGGGCGGTCTCGAGCCGCGGCCTGCAGGCTCACATAAGGACTTGTGTTATGTTTCAGTATGTGTGTGTGTTGATTCAAAGCCTTGGTTCATGTTCATTTATGTTCATGTGTGTTTGGTTCAGTTCATTTGTGTTGGTTTTTGATTGCTCTCTGTCTCTTGTTTAATTAATGCGTTTCACCTGGGACTGGGGGTACTTAAGGGGCTTCGATGCTCAGTTTGACGCCGAGAATGAAATGGTTTGGAACCTTAAGGTAGCCCGAGAGCCCTGACCATGGTGTGTTTAGACCAGCTTCGTCTAGACTTCCTCGTTTGCGAGCAAGCCACCCGGCGGTTCAAGTACTCAGCGAGGTTTGCTCACTATCTGCTCAGATATACCCCTGACTCTCGTTCCAGCTTGACTACCCACGTTCACTCAGCAGTGCCAGGTTTGGTCGGCCGTGCCGTTTTGGTTCTGCAGCTGGTCTCCCAGCTCTCGTTTCCCCTTCTCTTAGTAGACTCAGCGCCAGTTTTCCCGCTGTTCATCCCAGGCCCCGCCTGCTGGTTTTTGTTAGTTTTCCCTTCCCGTTTCTTGCCCTTCGTTCAAGCTCAGCTCCCAGAGTCCCCCCAGTCCCAGGTGTGTTTTATGTTGGCCATTTGATTTGTCATGATTGTATTTAGTTTGTCTTTGTGCCCTGTAGTTGCTGCCTTTTTGTTTAACTTGCCCTGTTGTATTTTCCTGAGTTCTGTTAATAAATTACTTGCATTGGACCCATCTCTGCGAGTGTTCATTCCTCTGTGTCTGGCCTGACCCGCCATGACAGTACCGAATTCTCAAAAACTCTGCTGAGATTAATACAGTTTAAAATTCTTGGATTCCTTAACACATTGTATTAAAGTTTCTCCATATTTACCCTTCATTTGCCTGGTTACAAAAAAAAAAAAAAAAAAAAAAAATATATATATATATATATATATATATATATATATATATATATATATATATATATAGTAAATAAGCACTGACCTGCATATTTATTCAAAAACCAGCTACCAGTCATTGCGAGCAGAAAATGCGAAGTGTCATGTACATGTATAAATAGCTCAGCTTTATTGTTATTGAGTGGGAAGGCTTTGCAAATGGTTGTCATCCCTTGTGATCGCTGACTTAGTCCATATATGTATCCCACATTTGGCTGAGTGTATTTTTGGTCTTCATGGTCTGGCTGTTGGCAGTGGAGCTTGACTTTGTCTCGTATCCAGACACACACTGACCTCTGACTGCCAACTCTACACAATCTGCTCTTACGTAACTGAGCATAGGATCATTTAAACAGCCCCACATGTGCACATTGCTTGTGTGTGTTAAGAGAGTTTTGAACTCAGACCAATGAGGCTGATTTCACATGGTGAAACTTTCACGCAACCTTTGCTTCTTAAAACAAGTTTTACTGTGAAATCTGATGCAGTCGGCCTAAAATCTGATTGCTACTCAAATGATATAAGATTAGAATGATGTAAAATATTTTGTACACTACAATGAAAGCTTAGAAAGTCAAGGTCAGCTATGCTACAGTGCCCCTCTAACAAAGAGGGTTGAGGGCTTTGCCTAAGGGCCCAACAGTAGTAGCTTAGCTTAGCAGATGTTATATCACACATCCCTGAGATCAAAAACCCAGCGCTCTTACTACTGAGCCACTAATGCCCCACTCCCAATTAACAAGTTAGCTAGCCAGCTAAGACTATATATATATACTATATACTATACTATATATATATAGAGAGAGAGAGAGAGAGGGAGAGAGAGATAATAAATAAAAATATAGACATAGAGAATATACAAAAATAGGTATTTAAGAAAATTAAGAATAAGAATGGGAATTTGGCTATGATGACAGTATTTGACCCTCTAACGCTAAACGACAACGTTTATTCCAACGTTGGACATTTCAAAAAATCGCCTGGAAGGTCATTTGGTGTGAGGCCGGCTGTAGTTTATTGCAATTAAACAAACAATGCCTGTTTTCTAGTAACCAGCTAGCTTAACAAGTTAGCTAGCCAGCTAACACTGCAAACTGCTTGTTTGGAAAAACGGCCCTAGTTAGCTTTTGTCCTGCTTTGTCAGCCTACTGTTTTCCTGCTGTTATCACCAATGTTATATAGCTTGCTTGTTCATTTCTGTGTCCTCAACGTATTGGTGGAATGTTTGACTCTTTTTAAGAGTCCAATACAAATCCAATCAAAGTTTATCACATGAACCAGGGGTGATATGCTTTGACGACTGTCGAGTAACAACAAGATGGATGGAAACACAGACTGAAGATAAAAATATCAAGAAAAAAAAAATTACAAATTGAAAAAAAAAAAAAAAAAAAAAAAAAATATATATATATATATATATATATATATATATATATATACAATATAACAATTTATATATATATATATATATATATATATATAATTTGTGATACAATATATATATATAAAAGAAATCTCCTAACTTGATATATATATATATATATATATATATATATATATATATATATATATATGTATATATATATAGAGAGAGAGAGAGAGAGAGAGAGAATAATATTAATAATTTAGCTAGTGGTGCTGCATGTGGTTTGGGTTGTTTCTGAATTGCTCCATGAACTGATTGAGTTACATGGAAATGATGCTAGATTAAAGTTTTCACGAGTGTGACAGTGCCGACACGCCACATGTCCTCTGACAGGGACAACAGTAAGCATGTGCGAGCGCTGAGGGAGATTCTTCTATCATCAAACCGCAGCCCATCAGCAAAGAGACAGAAGGCCTCTCGGGTTTCACAAGGAGCTGAGCTACTCACATTCACTCACACACACACCCGCGACACACTCCACTATTCAACTCTGTCAAATGAAAGTCTCCGGGACGATTTCTCATCTGCGCCGCGGCGGCTGTTTGCTTTTGTTTTTAATTCCTGTAGATGCGCGAATGAAAGGCGTAGACTGGAGCCGTGAGGATGGGTGGAGGGAGGAGAGGGGGTGTGTGTAGAGGACTGAGAGATTGGTCATGGCCTTTAACAAAACCTACAAGCAAATAGGGTTATTAATAGAAGAAGAATAAATACACACAAGAAAGAGAGGAGGTGGGCTGGCTGCTGCTGGTGGTGTAAGAACAGAGGAAGAGGAGGTGGAGAGGAAAAAAGGGGAGGATGGGGGGGTGGGGGGCATGGACTCAAGAACCATCTGTCCATTACAGGACATCTCAGCTGTATGGTATGTTCAGAATTCATTCCGGGATGCTGGTGCAGCAGCAATGCAGAAGGGCAAACCGGAGGTGATCGGAGTGATTCGTGAACGGAAGCGATGAGAGGACTGGCCGTTCACTCCAGCCGGCCAAAGTCAATTTCCAAGAAGCCAAAAATTGCAGGAGAGAGCTGGTGGGATTAAGATCCAAGATCAAGATTTGTTCGCAACTGTCAGACGGCATTAGCCTTAACGCACCACTGAGAAACCTGAAATAAATGTATTACAAGTATCTGTAATAGCTGTGTAATTACACATGAACAGTCTGGTGTACTCACCGTTACATAGGAATTACAGTAGAGCTATCTATTCAATTACATGGGTATCAGCTTACACAAGAGTATCTCAATGGCTGCAACAGGAAAGGCAAGAGCAGTTCATAAACATGCAATTACCCCATCTTATTACACATGTATAACCACACGAGCTGTTACCATACGCTGTTAGAGCTCCTAAGATGCACATGTGTACTCATCTGTGCTGCTATAATCCATCTGTAATAGGGAACACATCACCAGTAGCTACATGTATATTGTTGTAATTAATAATTTGAAACCACATAGTTATTAGATAACTAAAGTGATGTAATATGACCTCTAGTTTACACAGTTTCCCATGAATATTGACATACTATAAATGTGAGACAACTGTTTTTTTTTAACCAATAAGTTAAAAAAGGAACACTGCTACTGCACTATGGAGCTTTGGTGGAGCTGCACTACAAGACCTATCTCCAGAACTGCTGAGTAACGCTGCATAACCCAAGTCATATTAGTGTAAAGTCCTGTAGTATTACTCTACCGCCTCAGTCCACATGCTTCTCTACCTTCAGATGCTGCTTCTGGATCTCTCAGCTTGTCCAGAAATGCATGTGTACAGCCATCATTCTATAAGGGGGCAAAATGTGATTTGTATTTACTGCAGTGTTAATGAATCATTTAAAATAACATAGTTATTAGATAACTATTATAACGTAATATGATCTCTAGTTTACACAGTTTCCCTTAAATATGTATATGCTACAAATGTGAGACAACTTTTTTTAACCAATATGTTAAATTGGGTAAATAAACAGTAGTTTATGCACATATTAAAATGTATGTACATGTGTTTTCTCTATGAGCATTGTTTCATGTCAATAAACCATTAAAATAATCAACAAAATGTGTAATTTGACTAGGGTTGCCAAAATATTTGCATGTGAATAGTGTGTACTATTAACTCCTTGAGTACTTTTTAGACAACTGAACGATTTCTGTATTTTTTTCTATATTATTATTATTATTATTATTATTATTTCTCAATTATAGTTCCAATTGCAATTGCTTTTCAAATGTAAAGACAGTAAGGTAGTAATAGGATGGTTTAAGTAATGTGATTTAAGTAATGGTGTTATTGTGACGGAAATGAGATTTCTGTGAACTGCTGTAAGGGAGCGTCTACAAATGACAGCACTTGTCACCCTTTTTCACAGCTTTCAAGTTCACATGTTTTACAATTTACACTGTACAAATCTGTCACCTTTAAAGCAGCATTATGTAGAATTTTCACCTTAAAACAGCAGCTTCCGGATCATGCTCCACTGTCTGTAACAGGGAGAATGGCGTCTCCGTCATTCCCACTCTGGGCCGGGAACGCTGCCACTGCACTGTGGAGCTTTACTGGTGGTGGAGCTGCACTATGAGACCTCTCTCCAGAACTGCTGTGTAACGCTGCATAACCCATAGAGTGCAAAATCCTGTAGTATTACTCTATAGATACTTCTTCTGGATCTCTCGGCTTGTCCACAAATGCATGTGTACAGTCATCAAAATGTGATTTGTATTAACTGCAGTGTTGTAAAAGTGAATTACACTCTCCACCTTTAGGAGGAGCCCAAAAGCAAAAATACCAATTCTCACATAACCCTGCTTTTAAATTTGAACTGCTGGACTTAGTGCTAATGTGCTAACTTAGCAAAACAAGCTGCTTATGTCCTCTATCTATTATCTACATTACAGTCATAGTAGCCTAAAATACCAGTGTGTGCTAAGTGTGTTTAGATGTAGCTACATCGTGGCTTTGTAAAGTCCGAAGCTCTGTATTTTCACTTTTACAACTTTGTACAACTTTGACCCAAAACACAAAATCTTCACTTTATCCCATAAAAAAATATGCTGCATTTCCCTAAGCCATGCCTTAAATGGGTATGTGCAGCACCAAAGCAGTTACACTCATTTTTTTTTAGAAACCGGGATTATTAATAGTCACATTGTGGAGAGAGAAGGGAGATTACCAGTTGATTAGAGCGTTTCAAAAAAGCCACAGCTCGAAACACATTCTGCAAAAATGGATGTAATTGAGCGTCTGTCATTCATCACAACGTGTGCAGTAACATCTGAGACCAGTCAGCCCATAAACTGCAATTTGTTAGGGGGCTTATTTGATGAGTAGCAATGTTTATAAGCACAAATGCATGTCTGTGGAGCATAAGGCTTATTAGGAAAAGGAATGCATGAAACGACGCAGCCTTTCGTGACTAACTGCATGGGCCAAAGCGATGATTTCAATTAATATACCATTAATAAGTCCAGTGTCGGGCACTATTATGGTGTGCTACATATGTAGGTGCTAGTATTACATTCTAAAGCATATTTATGCCAAGGCCATTCCAGTATTCCTGAAGAAATTCCTGGAATGCAATGAAATAGCGCTGCTGTTTGTATTGGAAAGACTGCGTAGAGCAATATGGCGCTGTGCTGGAATATGTTTGATTTGGATGAGGTTGGAGTGGTGTTTAACCTATGTCGGTCATGAACTAGGACTATAACTGGACTTCCCTGCTGCGGAGGTTGGTGTGTGTGCATTGCACAAGCCAAATTACTCAATTAAAAGAAGAGTCTTATGAGAATCGGTGTACAGTGACATGGTCCAGGAGGTTCACAGAAGAAGTAAAAGATAGGGGGATATATTTTAGTCAGGAAAATGAGTTACTTGTAGAAATTGTTTTATCAGAGCTGGCTCTATTTATATGACCCGTTCGGCAGGCTTTTATCTCTGACACAAATGTAGATAACCAATAAAATCAACAATTCAGTTTGACATCAATCAAATTCTCACATAATATATTTTAAATCTATGTGCATTTGTCCTGGTTTCTGAATTTTTCTTTGGCAAATGGACTGATAGTATGATCTGGGTCTTCTATCCTATTCCATAAGAACACAGAATATATTTGGCAGAGACTGTTTCACTGCTCACTGGGTCTCATTATTAGAAAGTAAGGGTGATTTTAGGGATGACATTACATATTACTTACAGAAATGTAGCTCTAGTTAAAGAAATGTAGCATGAGTTCAGTGTGCTGAATTAAGGTTTGATTTTAAACGTGCGGCTAATTATAATTAGAATTTGTGGTTTGACTAGTCATCGCTGTCGTTTAGTTTAGTTTGGTTAGTTTTTTTAGTTAGTTAGACAGTTTTGTGATTTAGTTTTTAGTTTAATTATTTTTTCCCTTTAGTTAATTCCTTTAGTTGTTTATATGTTAGCCTAGTTGGTTTAGTTATTTTGTTGTAGATAGTTACTTAGTTACATTAGTTAGAAACTACTTTAGTTAACTTATCCATGTTTAGTTATAATGTTAGTTAAATTGATTTAGCTATCTAGTTGCATTTAGTTATTTGGTTTAGTTAGTTATTTTAGCTTGTTAAGTTGTTTTTGTGAATTTAGCTAGTTACATTATTTAGTTGTAGGTAGTTATTTATTTTAGTTAGCAAGAAAATAGTTTAGTTTGTTTAGCTTTTTACTTGTTAGTTCTGTTGGTTTAACTACTTAGCTAATAACTTACTTACTAGTTATTTAGTTTAGCTAAACAAATAGTTAGATATTTTAGTTAGTTTAGCTGGTTTAGTTATTCAGTTTTAGATAGTTATTTAGTGTAGTTAGTTATTTACTTGTTAGTTTAGTTGGTTATTTAGATTAAATTGTTGTAGTTATTTAGATTTAGTTTCAGTTAGTTTAATTGTGAAGTTAGATTGTTTAGCTGCTTTAGTTATTTAGGTTTAGTAAGTTAATTAAGTTTACATGGGTAGATTGTTTTAGTTATTTAGTTAGTCAGTTCAATAAGTGGTTTATTTATTTGCGTATCATTGGTTTGTTTATTTGGTTTTAGTTAAGTAATTTAGTTGGTTAGGTTCTTTTTAGTTTAGTTAGTTAGAATGTATTGATATTTATTGATTGATATTTCATTAAATATGGTTAATTGAAAAAATTATTTCTATTTTGAATTTACATGGTTTTGTTAGGGTAGTGATGAAGAGTCATGCCAATTACCAGAATAGTATTTTACTAATAATATATAGAATTATTTAATGAAGGACTGATTATATGAACTAGATGTTGGGAAGGTACTGAAAATACTGGCAGGAGGGCTTTGCGAATGATCACACACTAACACACAACTCTGACATCTATTCTTTATTTACACTGATTTTACTATTAGTGTTTACATTTATTAAATACACACTTATTGTCCAGATAAGTTGTTTTACCTGCCCTTGCCTCAGATGACTAAGACCACGTATTACTGTTTGTATACAGAAGGGTCATTGTAAACCTTTTACATTTCTTAGATTAGTTTCACATATAATATCTTTATATGTTTATGCAACAGTCAAAACAAACTTCGAAATAAAATTAACTATGAAATATGAAATAAATAAACTATAATAAACTATAAACATTCAACACTATTATACTGACAGTGGTTTAACTCACATAAATGAGTCTCATAAAATGTCACTGCCCTTTGTACCAGAACTGCTCAACTGGTGAGCTGTGATTTGGATCTCCCTTCAGTCGCTGAGAAACACTGAGCACTGCGGGGAGAAAACTAGGAGGCTGCAAGAGACCAAATAAACACGGCAATGGACAAAGAATGGCATTAGATCAAACTGGATAAGCCATGAAAATAAAGATTTTGAAGTGCAGCGGCGTAAATGTATGTATCCCAGGTCATGTGAGGAAACGCATTACACTGAGGTTTGTAAAGTGCTCTTAAAAGATATTCTGTTTATTTAAAACATCCTAATAATAATAAATCACAATTCTTTAATGCATAGTTTGCACTTTATCTAAGTTGGAGAAACCATTTCCATGTGAAGTTATAGTTTTTAAAAGGTGGGTTTAGAATGCTGTAATTGGACTTAACACACCTTAAAATTCACATTTTATTCAATATGACACCTTAGGAAAAACCTTTGCATACATTTCAGTTATGAATCATAACAATATGCCTCAGTTATTTTTTGCATAATATGTTTACATGGTCAATTTAGAAAATAACAGATCTATACTTTGAAAAATAAAGGTGCTACAAAGGGTTCTCTGAGCGAGGTTATAAAAGAACCACTTTTGTAAAGTTGTGAGTGTAAAGAACCATTAACTTGATAAAGAACCTTTACATTGGCTCCTTTAAAACTTTACAAGTTTCACAGATACTTACAGATCTCTTTTAGCATCTTTTTTTTGGAAAGAGTGAATATGCATAGATTTGCTTCCTATGTTTTTATGATCCAAATAAATAAATAAATAAATGATTATTTTATATGAAGGAAAATGTCTTTTACAAAAAATGTACAAAAAGAGGTTCTACAGAGCACCAAAAAGGGTTCCGCTATTGTACAAAATCAAAGTATACAAAGTATTTTTAATGAATTTTAAAAATGTACATCACTCCCAGATCACTGCATAGTATTAAAAATGGCAAGAAAATAAAGCTAATATGATTCTGAGGTGCATAAAACAGAAGGAAAAAAGAAAGAAAGAAAGACGTCAGAAAACAGTCATTACTCACTACTAGAAGAGAGAGAGAGAGAGAGAGAGAGAGAGAGAGAGCAGTGGTAGGAGCGGTAAGGCACTCATGAAAGGCAGGGTTAAAGCGTGAGGTTAGCAGGCCGCTGACGGCTGAAAAGCTGCAGAGGAACCCGCTCTCCCATGGTGGGCCTATTTTCCTAACTGAAGCTGCAGCGGCTCTGGAGGTCCAGGGGACAGCTGCAGGAAAAGGGGGGTGGAGGTGGGGGGGTGGGTCTGGAGAACTGAGAGAGAGAGAGAGAGAGAGAGAGAGAGAGTCCCGCTCTCTCCACGGCTGGATCCAGCACACTCTGAAATACACCACACTGTGTGGTGGCAACGTACCCATAAATAAGTGGCCCAGTCGTTCCACTAGAGGCAGAGAAGTGGAAGATTGCAGAAGACAGTTATGGAAGCATCTAATAGTGCTAATAGTAGTGAATTACAGTTACATAATAGTGGATTACAGACAAAACTGATGGACTGTAAAGAGCTCTGGCATTGCTGTGTAGTGGTTGAGGTTCAGGTCTACTCTGCCCACTCGAAATGACTGTGGAACCTCAGCTTGACTGCTGCTCAGTGACAGAACCTCTGATTTGTGCCTCGTACTTGTCAAAGGACAAAGCAGGAGATGGCAGACGCCCTAAATATAAGGCACAGTCAGTACTTACAAGACCACTCAAGGTGCTGCCATGTAATAATAGTGCTGAAGGAGACAAATTCCAGAATATGTAAATGCTATAAGGTCATATTTCTACTCCAGCTGGATATAAACAAACAAATAAATAAATGATTAAATTAAATAAATAAATAATAAATAATCTGCCTAAATAAAAATATTAAATAAACAATAAAATACAATTATAATAAACATAAGTGATAGATAAATAGCTATTCTGCATTAAAACATAAATAAATACTAAATACTTTTACTTTTAATAAAAATAAACAATAAATACATAATCTACATGAAACAAATAGACAAACAAATACATCAATACAACTAATTAATACATATTAAAAAATGCTGAACATGTAAAAAAAATTAATGCAGAGCGATTTGGTGTAAAATGCTCAGCTTTACAGAAACATGCCAAATATAACCAAATCAGAACTGTTCTCAATGGTGGCAAATGGAACCAGACATTATACAGAATACAGAATACTATTATATCATACACCAATCAGCCATAACATTAGTACCTAGCTAAGGTGAAGTGAAAAACATAGACTATCTTCATCTGCAGTGAGATGAAGGTGTGGATTCATTAGGCAGCAAGTGAACAGTCAGTTCTTGAAGGTGATACATGAAGCACGCATATGAATCTGAGTCAATTTGACAAGAACCGAATCTTGGGTCAGAGCATCTTCAGAACTTCAGTGCTCCAAGCAATGGCAACTGGTGCACTGGCAACAGGGTCATGTGCACCTAAGGCTCATTAATGGGATTTATGAAGGCCTCACCACACAACTGACAGGACGTATGGCTTGGTGCAAGATCTTACAGGACACCTTCAGAGGTCTTGTGGAGTCCATGCCTCGAATAGTCAAATCTGATGTTGTGGCGCTACGAGGGAGACCCACTCAATATTTGGCAAGTTATGGCTGATTGGTGTATGCTGATGATATAATATTATTTGCGTGATGTCTGAGACATTGTTTATGATGGGTCTTTTTTGAGGCGACTCAGGCTGCCTAGTTTCCTGATTTGATTTATATTTGAGAGGAATCCAATATAGCAGTTTTATTTACAGTCCCAAACCACCAGTAAATCTACATGGGTCTCCTGAGATTTCTATGTAATGGTGGTGATTTAGAATACCATTTTATTTTTCTTTGCTCAATATTTTGGGTTACATTTTTCTGAATGTAATTTTGGATGGATTGTAAAAAATAAATAAATAAATAAAACATTTAAAAATACATCTCAACATTTAAAAAATCTATCTATCTGTCTGTCTGTCTGTCTGTCTGCCTATCTGCCTGCCTGCCTGTCTATCTATCTATCTATCTATCTATCTATCTATCTATCCATCTATCTGATTGTCTGTCTATCTATCTATCTATCTATCTATCTATCTATCTATCTATCTATCTGTCTGTCTGTCTGTCTGTCTGTCTATTTATCTATCTATCCATCTATCTGATTGTCTGTCTATCTATCTATCTATCTATCTATCTATCTATCTATCTATCTATCTATCTATCCATCTATCTGATTGTCTGTCTATCTCTCTATCTATCTATCTATCTATCTATCTATCTATCTGTAGCATTTTCACACTCTCAGAGTATCTTCACTAGAACTGTCAGACTCAGTTTCAGGCTTGCCACTGCACAGTAGCTGAAAGCAGATCAGAATTAGCTCCTGATAATAACTCTAGCTGGTCTGTAACAGTTTGACGTTGGTAAGACGGGACAGCCAGCAGAGTCCTTCAGTCTTTTATTGCCCATAATGTGAAAAGGAAGCACTCAGCCAGAATACAGACACTGTGGCTGGCTCATTTCTGGACGCAGAGATAAGTAGGCCAGACACTGGCACTGATCACTGGCTCTCACACACGAAGACTGTTTATCATAGCTTTCTTAGCGGGCCAACGGCAGAGAGGTGGAAGCAACAGATCAGATTCTGGTGTTTTTAAGGATGATTCATGATGAAGGGAAATTAAAATACGATTGATCATTTTAAGTTTAAAAAGCTGACTATTCATTTTACATAAAGCAGAACGTTCGAGGTAGGGACAGATTTAGGGACAGACAGGCATGGTTTCAATGAAAACACTAGTCTAGCTGGATTCAATTCAATTATACTTGTAGAGCATTTCACAGCAGACACTATTCCAAGCAACCTAATAGAAAAGGAAAACTAGGTGACACTTTATTTTAGGGATCACAAATGAGGGGTTTATTAGGGTCTTCTTCTTTGTTTAATAAAGCTTGACTTAGACTTTTCTAAATGATTGATTAATTATAACCTTTATTAGTACAGAATTTAAACTCTGTTATGTGAAAAAACACTAGACAATATATTGTTAGTTGCAATAATACACAAGAAACATTTTAATTCCACCCTGTTATTATGAGGTCACATGTGTCTTAGGTCATTAATGTCAATGTCATTTTTTTTTTATCTAGTGCCAGTGCCAGAGTTTGATGAGCTATTAAGAGTTTAATAATCACTGAGATAGATAGATAGATAGATAGATAGATAGATAGATAGATAGATAGATAGATAGATAGATAGATAGGCAGACAGACAGGCAGATAGATAGGCAGACAGACAGACATATAGATAGACAGACAGGCACATAGATAGATAGATAGATAGATAGATAGATAGATAGATAGATAGATAGATAGACAGACAGACAGAAAGGCAGATAGATAGACAGACAGGCACATAGATAGATAGATAGATAGATAGATAGATAGATAGATAGATAGATAGATAGATAGACAGAGGCTAATAACAGAAAACAATGTAAATAAATAGTCAGACAGACCGACAGACAGATAGACAGACAGGCAGGCAGGCAGGCAGGCAGACAGAGAGACAGGCAGACAGACAGACAGACAGACAGACAGACAGGCAGGCAGGCAGGCAGGCAGACAGAGAGACAGGCAGACAGACAGACAGACAGTCAGACAGACCGACAGACAGATAGACAGACAGGCAGGCAGGCAGGCAGGCAGACAGAGAGACAGGCAGACAGACAGACAGACAGACAGATAGACAGACAGACAGGCACATAGATAGATAGATAGATAGATAGATAGATAGATAGGCAGACAGACAGACAGGCTCCCCATACAGCAGTTCTGACTTTACTTGGTTCCCTTTGAGTGAAGCCATAGACAATCCACTTTTGGTTTGGTTTGGTTTTCCTTAAAGTACCTTTTTTTGTAAAGGAGCTTTTCATGTTTGGAGCCATTTAGTTTATGAAAAACATTTACTTTTAGAACGATTCACACATTCATTATTTTTACACCAAAAAATGCTTCTTTAGAAAACCAAAAATGTTTTGTCGTATGGCATTGTTCAAAAAACATTTCTAGAACTCTATATTTTTAAGAGTGTAGAAGCGTTCCTAGCAGTAACTTATTTGTTATGCCCATGAGAATTTGTAGGCTAAGGGTTTGCATGTAATACATCTGCAATTCTGGAAAGTTTGGGGGACATTTTTTTATGTTAACCCCTGTAATTACAAATTTCTATTACCAAAAAATAACCCCACCTAAGTTTCTGTGTTAAGGGGTAAATTTGTTGTTTTTCTCAGTGTGAAAAAAACAAGTGTTAATAGACAACCTATATATAAGAATGGGCATTTTACACAGCCTACCGACTTCCCAGTCCGGATATAAGTACCTCATCCACACAAGTACGAACATTACATCTTAGCACACAAAATCTAAAACTAACAAAACTACAGCTTTAAAATGTTGTTTATATACTGTCCCTTTCTGAGCATGCAGCGATTCCACCGCTCCGTAATCCAGCATCACGGCTTTAATCCTCTTCACACCTGTGCTCACTTCTCAGAGACGAGTAAAGAGGAAGGAATTTAAGCAGAGATCAGTGTGCAGGGTGCAGCGATCCTCTTCTTCTCTCCTTGCTCGCTAATTCCCATCTCAGCTCGGCCTTGATTCCATGCCAAACATGTCAAGCGCTCCCCATCACTCTGGCATTGTGTTCAGTGCTGTAATACCTGCAGATTACACAGACTCAAAGACAAACAATTAAGCCTCTTTTTTTTTCGCCCTAACCTTACCCTAAGCCAACACCTCTTCAGCTATGTCGATCACCGGCTTGGATCTGCCCCAGAACCCTCTGCTTCATTAGCAGGTATGCTCGCGCTCCATGGCGACCAGCAAGCCAGACGGCAACAGCAACTGCACAGTCACGAAAGCAAACCCACGCGGTTCCGTGCCTACGCCGGCTTTCTTAATTAGACCTCTGGCAGCTTCGCTCACCGCCACGCTAAATTTACGGATTTGTTTGTGCAAGAGCATGAAGGCACATTTTTCCTACCCGTCTTTCAGCGCGCCGCCCTGCGAGTGAAACTTCCCACCACTTCCCAGAGAAATGCTTTCTACAAGTGCCTGGGTTAGGCTGGCGTGAGATGACATCGATTAAGCTCAGTTAATAAATCAGATTTGTCGTGACACGGAGGTAGACTATCAACAGTTTCTCTACAGAACGGGAGAGAGACAAAACAATGGAGGCTCGGATCAACAACAGAGGTTGACCAGGAGTTCAGGCTGCTCACCCTGAAGCCTACAGTACTTACATTCATCCTGAAGGTCTTTTCATTTATTCTGACTGTAAACAAAGTCTCAGCTTTACAGCTTGGTTACATTTAGGGCCAAAGGATACAAAATATGGTCCATGTTAAAAGAAAACCTTGGATCCCAACAGTGGGAACTTACTTAACAGTTTCAGTGGAAGTCAAAGCCATTTCTACTGGTTCAGATTCAGATAAAATGGCTAAAAATCATAACAGCAATACGTTTAGTCTATTTAAAGCAGAATAAACAGTTTATTTATAGGTTTTTATAGGAGTGTTAAGCCTCAACACTTCAACGGTTTCCATTCCCAGAGAATAGCCCCATCAGTTTGGACAGAAGACCCTGTGGTTACTGAGTAATACACCTTAGTGTGTGATAAGCCTTGGAGTGTTAAAGGGTTAAATCTGATATCAGATGTTTGGGTGTTTAGTGTGTCAACCTTTGTTACACTTTCACTACAGCTTCCATTCTTCAGTGTTTCTGCAGAAATCTGCAGGCCGATGATTCACCACCTCAGGTTGAGTTCAGTCCTAGAAGTCAGATCAATTTAGGGTTTCTAGTGTGTTTAGGTGTTTTTAGGCTGTGGTGGGAGGCAGTTTGACCGAAGGCTGCCTGTAGATGCAGGTACATGTAGACCAGGTGTGCTGGCGGTTTTCTAAAAGGAGGACTTAGGGCATCTGCTATGGTTAGGATGTTGTGGCCGGGGGCTTCAAGCAACCATGCAGCTGTTTTTCAACATTAATACATTCACATCCACTCGTTTACCAACACTGAAACAGCCTTAATATATATAATATCACCAAATCAGCTCCTTTCAGTTCAACTCAGTACAATAAAAAAGTGAAATAAAAAATAGAATGCCCGTTTACATTTTTATGCCAATTAAAATAATAAGAAATGAATAAAATACAATAAATAAATACAATAAATAAAATATATAAATGAAATCAGTTTCTATATACACTTTCTAGTCCTCCTGGTGTGTCCCACAGGCTAAAACTGTGATTTTTTTTAAAACTGTGAAAAAGGTTTTGGATCTTTCAGAATATGTGAACTGATTTCTGTTTATTTATATTTATGTTTGGGCATTTTTAGGCTGTGATGGGAAGCAGCTTGGCCAGAGAACAGTCCCACCAGTTTTTTCAGAAGTCCATGTAGTTACTGAGTAATACACCCTATGTGTAATAAGCTTTGGAGTGTAAAGGGTAAGTGTTAAAAAGGCATGTTTAAAGCTGTACACAGAATGTGAGACGACTGCAGAAGCAAACGCTGATGTGAAACCAATGTGAAATCCTGGACATTTTGAGCAATTTAAATATCACCCCTAATTACATTTTTGTAAGAATCCCAAAAAACGACATACAGAGAATGGCCGATGGTCGGCCCAGCTAAAGCAGCAGATGCACGTCTAATGGTTCCCACATCATAAAGGCACACCTTGCCCCCCATTAGTGCAACAAGCAGGCCCGGCCTGAACTGAACCATGTGCTGGGACGGATTGCTGGGTTGTTACCTGTGACCTCTTGACACCTAAGGTCACCATCAGCATTGCTATGGCCCACTCACGCGAGGAAAAGTGACCATCAGCTTCTTGCACGTCACCATAATTCAGGCTTCTGTCGGGTACGAGACTTCATTAGAAAGGCTGTGACCTACAAATAGCACCCCTGCCATCCACCGCCCGCAATAAATTCCCAAAATGGCGCCTGCCAAGCAAGCCTCCCTAACTCCTTTCATTAAAATAGTTAACACGCGATCAAGCAAGACTCCCGACCCACCCGCCACCCTCCCCCCCACCACACACACACATATATACACACAAAAACGTTGGCAACAAGAGCCGGCAGACTGGCCTGTCATATCCCCCTTTAAAACTTGATGAATTGATGACTTTTTTTACTGGTCATTAATAATTACCAAAATTCCAATCGCCTGAATTTCTGCAGAATTTGCCAGAGCGCTCCATGGCCGATAGGCCCCCTGGGAGACCACAGTGTCAGGCTGAGCTGTGCAACGCACCAAATATTTAGCGTAATAGCTGGTTACTGCGTCAGTGTCAGAAGAAGCTGTCAGCTTCAGCCTTCTGGCTAATTAAAAAGGTGAGGGCGCAGTGTTTGTTTCCACGCACTGTGGGCACACTGCCGGGACCTGGGGGGCACCACTATGCCCCTTTAAATCACTCCTCAGCACCAAAACACACTGATGCAGGGGCGAAGCTTAAATTAAATATAGCACACAGAGAGAAAAACAGAGAGAGACAGAGCTACATATCCTCAGCTCCTAATTCTTGGCCTACATTATATATATATATATATATATATATATATATATATATATATATATATATATATATATATATATAATTTTAAAACTGATCTGTAGTTTTCATTTAAAATCAATTAAGTTGCCGATGCTGCACATATATGAGCATATTCCAATATGATTATGGTGTTATGATGCCTCTTATATTTAAAATTAATATTGCACACTGGCAATACACTAGTGCTGCCGATCTATTAAAAAGTCAATGCCGTTAATCACTCTACTATTCTGTGCTTAATTCTGATTAATCACAAATTCAAATGCTAGCTGGCACATCCAAATGCTTGAGCGAGAGAACTAATAAATGTGTGGTGTGTCTAATAAACTTCCTAGAGTAATCTGGTTCTTGTATTTCTAATAATTTCTCGGTGTAGTTTTGAGAACTTTAGCCTCGAACACGACAAAGCTCAGGCACAGCATTTTAAGAGATAAAATGGGCGATCAGGTAAGAGCCAAGAGAGGAGCAGCTGATAGTTATGACATTTAATCCATATTTCATCTAAAAAAAGGTGTAATCTAGCCTCGGAGCTCAACAGTAGCAACGCTGTGTTTACATCACTAAATAAAAGCGCTAATACGTCACTAGGCTCTGTGAAATAAAGAGATCCGCAGGAGGAAGTTGGGGCCAAACTTGGTGAGATGATTAATTTGCATTAAAACAAAATGAACACATTGAGGTTTGCAGATTAATTGTGTCTGTTAACACTTTAACAGCGATAGCCCAATATATACGCAAATATGAGCAATAATGGCAATAACAATTGAAATACTGCCAGTATGCTCGCTGTTACTACAGCGAGTCCTACAGAAAGTGGTGGTGGTTCTCCATCACTGTGTTCATTAGAACATCTCCAAAGCTCTCCTCATGTTCTCAGAAACAAATGATCGAAATCAGAATATTTAGAGAGCTGTAGAAGATCCAGAAAGCTGAAGAGCAGCGGTGTCCAGTCCGGCTCCTGGAGATCTATTACCTCGGACAGTTTAATTCTAACCTCTAACCTGGCTCTAGTAATCAGACGCCCCTGAAGGCCTTCATTACCTGGGCCAGGTGTGTTAGATTAGGGTCAGGGTTAAACTGTAAGGTTGGATTGGGCACCACTGCTATAGAGCATCGAGAACAGAGGTGGAATAAGAGAGAGAGAGAGAGAGAGAGAGGGAGATAAAAAAAATAATGTACATATTTAAACAGATAAGGATTTTTTGTGATAGTGTGTGATGCCGTGACTAATGGAAGGAACGGTTTATCTGCTCAGTAAAACACTGATATTAGAATATACACTAATAATAACACTCCTACACAAAGCTGTGGTGGTTCTCCATCACTGTGTTCATCATTAGAACATCTCCAAAGTTCTCCTCATGGAGTCTAGTGTTATTTAGAGTTCTCCTCAGATCAACACCTGGTTTGATGATAAATCAGGGCTTAATGATGGTAAATCAGGTGAGCTGCTGCTGCTGCTGCTGATGGAGTTGAACACATCCTCCACACTGTGCTGGCTGGACTGGGGGGCGTCCAGGAGAAACCTGGAGGAACCGAGCTCTGTTCTTCAGACTAGCTCACCAACAAGATCTCACTACTTTCTTTCTTCAGAATGAGAAGCTTGTTTCTCCTTTTTACTGGATTTATGTTCACCTGCTTTATCTGTTCTGATGAGATCTGGAGCTTCTACAGTAAAACCTCTATCACTGCTGAGAGACATGATTTTATTTATTTATTTATTCATTCATATTATTTATATATGTTTTATAGTTTTATATTTTACACATTAGATCTTTTACTATCTTATCTTATTGTTTCGTGTAGCCGGACAGTTATCAAATTTGAGTTCATCTGATGTTTTATTTGATTGTAAGATTAAAATGAGTGAAGAACCTTGAAGGTTTAAAAAAAACTGCAATACCTTCAACTCTCTCTCTCTCTCTCTCTCTCTCACACACACACACACACACACAGATCCCTGTTCTTATGCAACAATAATAATTCTGAACATATTACAGAAAATATTGGTGTTAATCATTTCTACTCATTAAGTCCTTTGTTTATTGTGTTGATTATTTCTACAATTTCTAACAAAAGAGTCTTTTGCTGTAAATAGTATTGTTATTGCTCTTTTAATTCTTATTTATATTGTGTATATAGTGTAAATTATTTATCCAAATTTTTGTAACTGAGTGTCTTGCTATCCCTTTCTGCTGGGAATTTCACTGGGAATTTCCCCACTGCGGGACTAATAAAGGACTATCTTATCTTATCTTATCTTATCTTATTAGTGTTAAACAATTGTCATGTTTTTACCCCATTTACATATCTGTCTGCTTGTTTGTACAAGTCCTCCAATGTATAATCCAATGTAAATAATAAAAAAACATAAAATATGGAAATAAATAAATAAATACATACATTTAAAAAATAAATAAACATATGAATGAATGTAATGAAAATAAAATGAAACTGAAAATTAATGTGAAAAGTAGTTTTCTCTTGGAAATTTGCTAAAGTTATAAATAAATTTTAATAAGACTGTAGTGAAGTACACAAATTCCAAAATAATACTTTTGGAATTCATTTGGAATTAATGGGAGTAATTTTAATATTTCTACTCTGGATCGAATTGAAACTAAATAACAAAGACAGTGAAATCTTAAGGCAGATAACTTGATGATTTATTATGTAATTAATTATTAATTATGATTAATTATGTGTTTATATACTTTAATATAATTATATGATTTATTATATTATTAATTATAATTATATAATTTATGTAAGTATATATATATATATATTATTATTATTATTTTTTTTTTTTTTCAAACCATCCCATTTTTTTACTGTTCCCAAAATACCTGAACTACTAAATGAAACATCTAAAATCCCTTCGTGTGCAGTTTATGATGTTTATGTTAATCTACATACGACTGAGCTGCAAACATGATATCATCATGAACACTGTTTTCTTCACTTTTGAACATTTCCTTACAAAAAGAAGAAGGACAGTTTCTAGAGCCGCTGTCTTCAGAAAACAGAGCCAGGATGTGTGTGACGGATTCCATGAATGCTTGAAAACTGCGGGCCTGGATTTCTCACCAAAGGCCTGTAGACTTACTGTTCAAAACGATACCCCCTCAACCGTCTGCCAGCTCTCTCTCTCTCAGCGATCTCCCTCACTGTGCTCTCCATGTCTGTGAGACAGTGGGGTAACGCCTCTCTAAACACCTGCTAACTCCCACCTCCCTCTGGACGTCTTCTCTTTCGGCCAGCAGAATTTAGAGTTTACAGGCTTTTACCAGGTTTTACTCCTGAAATCCTGCTTCTATAGGGGTAAACAGCTCAGCACTGACAGAACATGCTATGCTTTAATCCAGGCATTATGCCAGTCATGCATAGACACACATAGTCTTTCTCACACACACCCAAAAACACACCTCCTTACCTGTATCCATCTCCTCCCCATTAGCACATCACACCAGCCTAGCTGACCTCTTCCCCCTTCCTTCCTTCGCTCCTGTTCGGTAGGTCAGTGTTGTCCACCAGCCTGCTGGAGGAGACAGTGAAACTGAGCGCATTGAAATCAGGCATGGAAGTACAGTCACTTGTACAAGCGTGGCCACCGTTGCCATAGTGAGCTGTCAGTAAGCAGCAGGGAAGCTAGCTGCTGCCATCTGTCTGCCAGGGGCCAAACTGCAGGCCTCTGAGTGGGCCGAAGGAGAACACACACGAAGCAGGACGTTGCAGGAGCGGTCAGCAGTCCAACTTCTGGACATCTGCTCTCCTTCCTGCAATCCGCAGGTTTTCAACAATCTCCAATCCTTGCTTAGCTGGATTGTAAGGGATAGTTTAGTGAAGAATCACAGCTACACAGTTTCTCTCCTACCCAAAGCCATGTTTGGTGCCTGTAGTGAGTTTCCATAGCAGTGGGTTCGAGCTACAAGGCTAACTGAGCTAACAAGTAACTGCTAACATATGGGTAGAACACCAGGGTAGAACTATGTAAACTGTAGTCTAGTCCCTGTAGAGTCGTACTGCCAATACAATAGGATTTCATGGAGTAGATAAATATGAACCAACTGGCACCATGCTGTCTAATACCAGGTCTATAGAAGGGTATAAAAAGCCCCCCCCCCCCCCCCCCCCCACCCATTTTACTGTTGGGATGATCTTCCAACATCCTGACCTCACCAACACTCTGCATTGTTACTGAATGCAATCAAATCATCAAAGCAATGCCCCATGTTCAATCTAGTAGAAAGCCTTCTTCCCTAGACAGTAGAGACAGTTACTCCTTTTTAATACCTGAATTTGGAAGAAACCATGAACGAGCAGGTGTCCCAATACTTTTGTCCATACAGTGTATCAAAGTACTATGGCTGTTTCTTATGTTCTAGCTTTGGTGATTGTGTCTAATCTGTAAACCAATTTGAGTAGCTATCTGCAGAAAGTGTGGCATTGCTGGAGGGTTGAATTTTTTGTATGCTATTAGAACTTGAAGGAACTTTACAGGGAGTTCAGCTGGCTAGGTGGTGTATACCATTAGCTATGCTAATGCAAGCATGACAACAAACAGCTCACCTTAGCTTGTTGTTTATAGTCATTTAACCCCTAAACACTCCACAAGGCTTATTACACACTAAGGTGTATTACTCAGTAACTACAGTAACTTCTGTACAAACTGCTGGGGCCCGCCGGTGGTCCATAGGCTCTTTAAGGAGTTAACCCCCACAGGCAATAGAGAAGACAGTGTTGTACATAGAACAGCCACACTGTCATGTTTTCTTCAAACCTTAAGGGAGGACCCTTTAAACGCAGTGTTTTTTTTTTGTTGTTGTTTTTTTTTTTTTTTACAGTGGAACGTTTGGCATCTTAACTGGGTTCAAAGTACTATCTACTTCTGGATCTACCAGCTTGTCAACAAATGCATGTGTACACTAGTCCTTTAGTGGCGGCTCAAAGCGCAAATTAAACCTCCGACTGTAGGGGGAGCCCAGGAGCAAGAAATCCCAATTCTCACATAAAGCTGCTTTAAATGGCACCGAAATTAGGTATCAGAATTGGTGTCGCTATGTGGTCCAGTAGATACCGATCATTTAGGGACCAGTGTCATACTGGGACCAGATTTTGGATTTTTTGTCACTCTCTTAACTCTATGAATAGAATTGATCATTGTGCCACAGGTTTAGCGTGGTATAGCGCAGTTATCACTGAGTGGCCCTAAACCTCTACTAGACCATAAAAGACAAGTAGGTGCTGATTTAGCAGGCCTGCAGTTTGCACAGCGCTAATTGGCGTGTAAGCTGGAGAACCAGTAATGGAGGTTTATAGCCATCAATTAGCATTGCGCCTAAATCAGCACCTGCTTGTCTCAAACCGCATCAAGTTGTTAAGTAATCTCAAATAGACTTGTCTGTGTGGTTTCCAACACTGTGTGATGATTTAAACATGTGCATTGCACAGTGTGGCCTTGGTGGCTTTAGGCCTGCGTTAGCCTCGTAGCTACAGTGCAAAACTCAAGAAGCAAACATCTCTCAGCTGATCAACTAGATTTGACAGACAGGGAAACCAATGAACAATAAATCTGTATTTAACAAAGCTTGCTAAGTAGATTCCAGGACCCATCAGGTGTGATACAGCAGTGAAAATACTATAGCAGATATCTTACCTCTTCCAGACGTTTCTGGAGTCACCGGCATATTTGCATATTTGCATATTTGCCCACAAATTTTATGTCCTGAATAATATCCTGGAAATAATTTTTCAGTTTAAGCTTCCATTGCTTACCCTTGTGTGTTATTACCCAATAATAGTCCCACCAGTTAGTACAGAATCCCCTGTAGGTACTGAGTAATACACCTTGGAGTGTTAAGGGGTCAAGCTGCTTTTACACTAAAAGTTTGTGGACACCCCTCTTAATGAACCCATTGAGCTACTTTAACACAGATATGCAGCTCCACATATACACACAGCTTGTCTAGTCCCTGTAGAGGAGTACAGCCAATAGAATAGGACTCTCTCAACACATGAACCTGTTGGCGCCATGCTGCCTAATACCAGGCGTGGGCTGGAGGGCTATACAGTCCCCAGCATTGAGCTGTGGAGCAGTGGAAGGACTGTGCTTTCTGGAATGATTGCTGGTGCTCCACCCAATAGTGCTGGGATGAGTTAGGGGCAGTTGAGGATGATGATGAGGGTTTGTGATCATCCTCCAACACCCTGACCTCACTAACGCGCTTGTCGCCAAATGCAATCAAGTCCTTATAGTGATGCTTCATGCTCAATCTAGTATAAAGCCTTCTTCTTCCCTGGACAGTAGAGACAGTTACTCCAACAAAAACAGGATACACTTTTAATACCTTGGATTTTAAGAAATGATGAATGAGCAGGTGTCCCAATACTTTTGCCCACAGGGAAGGCAGTTCTTTTCATTGCATTGAGACTATATATAGAAAGAGAACTTTGACCGTGCAGCACTAGAATGGCCGATTGTTTGTGTTGTAGCGTACTGAAGTAAGGTTATGTGGACCTGCTGCTGGTTTTCAGGTTGCTGAGGGCTGTGTTAGTAATGACTATATTGCCAACAGAGTAACATAAGCAGTACTGAAGGATTAATGTAGACGACAACAATATGCTGCCCTAATCAAAGGTCCAGTGTTCTCTCTGGTCATAAAATCAAGTCGCACACTTTAAAAGTAAATTGCTAATGGGGGCTTATGTAAACTGGAAATGTCTGTTTCACAAAGGAGTCTCTCAAAGCTAGAAAGAGGTAGAATAGGGCCCTGTCTAAGTCATTGCTGTGTAGCCTAAATAAGACTATGCTAAATGCAGAATTATTCTGTTCTATGCTGAAGCCTGAACGTCCACGATATCTCCCTCACAAGCACACATTCCATTCAATCACGATTGGTTCCTGAACAGAGCCGAAAGAGTCGTTTTTCAAGGATGTTTGATCAGACAGCCCACAACATTTTAATTTACACTAAATGGCTCTATGAATCACGACTCAGCACGATTACGTTCATGCTTAATAACTTCCAGAGGGACAGACGGACTCTCATGTGTTCCCCACTAGCTCCACTAGCTCCAGTGTGCAGCGTGTTTCCTTACTTCTTATTCTGTGAAGCTTTTTGGAAAGTTTCCAAAAAGGAAAGGCCCCACTTCTGAACTTCTGAATGACGTGAATATAAAATAATATTTTCATTTATTTTCTTTATTTTGAATTATTTTTCAATACAGTAAAAATAAGAAGTGGCTGCAAATATGCCTTATGTTAGCATGTTAGCATTAGCATCATAATAGAAACCAAAGCTGTGTTCACCACGTCCCAATCTAACACTCTACCTAGCACAAGCTAGGCTGGCTGCAATCTAGCACATTAGCCATAAGCTAATGCAGCATGTCTACCTCAGATGGCTGATGAATCCCCGAATCCTCAGGATGTTCTACACCTGCACTGTGGAGAGTATTCTGATGGACTATATCACCATCTGGTATGGGAACTGTACTGCTCTTGAGCGGAAAGCTCTGCAGAGGGTGGTGCGGACAGCAGAGCAGATCATTGAGGTTCAGCCTCCAAACCTTCTGGATTCATACACCAGCCGCTTTCTGAAAAAGTCCAGAAGGATTATTAAGGACTCCACCCACCCAAACTGCTGCTGTTCTGCCAGTGTCAGGAGGTATAGAAGCATGAAGACCAGAACCAGCCGGCTCCGAGACAGCTTCTACCCGCAGGCCATCAGGCTGCTGAACAGCTAGTAATAGTTCAGTGTATGAGTCCAGTCCATCACAGAGCTACCTCACCGCCCTCATCACACAATATTACACTTCCAACACACACACACACACACACACACTGCACCCTGAAGAACGTATAAATAATGTGTTTATAGTGTATATATAGTGTATGTATAGAGTATGTATTGTGAGTGTATAGTATATATATATATATATATATAGAGCATGCATAGTGTGTTTAATGTATGTATAGTATATACATACATTAACACTCTAAAATAACACACACACACACACACACACACACACACATATATATATATATATATATATATATATACATATATATATATATATATATATATATATATATATATATATATATATTGAGAGAGAGAGAGAGATAGAGAGAGAGGGAGAGAGAGATAGTGTGTGTTTTATGTGTGTATAGTGAGTGTATAGTGTATATATAGAGTATGTATAGTGAGTGTATAGTGTGTATATAGAGTGTGTATAGTGTGTACATAGAGTATGTATAGTGAGTGTATAGTGTATAGTGTGTAAATAGAGTATGTATAGTGAGTGTATTGTGTATAGTGTGTATATAGAGTGTGTATAGTGAGTGTATAGTGTATAGTGTCTATATAGAGTATGTATAGTGAGTGTATAGTGTATATATAAAGTATGTATAGTGAGTGTATAGTGTATATATAGAGTATATATAGTGAGTGTATAGTGTATAGTGTATATATAGAGTATGTATAGTGAGTGTATAGTGTATAGTGTCTATATAGAGTATGTATAGTGAGTGTATAGTGTATATATAAAGTATGTATAGTGAGTGTATAGTGTATATATAGAGTATGTATAGTGAGTGTATAGTGTATAGTGTCTATATAGAGTATGTATAGTGAGTGTATAGTGTCTATATAGAGTATGTATAGTGAGTGTATAGTGTATATATAGAGTATGTATAGTGAGTGTATAGTGTATAGTGTCTATATAGAGTATGTATAGTGAGTGTATAGTGTATATATAAAGTATGTATAGTGAGTGTATAGTGTATAGTGTCTATATAGAGTATGTATAGTGAGTGTATAGTGTATATATAAAGTATGTATAGTGAGTGTATAGTGTATATATAGAGTATGTATAGTGAGTGTATAGTGTATAGTGTCTATATAGAGTATGTATAGTGAGTGTATAGTGTCTATATAGAGTATGTATAGTGAGTGTATAGTGTATATATAGAGTATGTATAGTGAGTGTATAGTGTATAGTGTCTATATAGAGTATGTATAGTGAGTGTATAGTGTATATATAAAGTATGTATAGTGAGTGTATAGTGTATAGTGTGTATATAGAGTGTGTATAGTGAGTGTATAGTGTATATAAAGAGTATGTATAATGTTAAATTATAACGTATAAGTTAATGTGCGGCCAAACTGGATGAAGCACACGTCCAACACTGAAGTGAATGAGTTAAAACAGCAGAAGACCATGTCTGGCTCCACTTCTGTCAGCCAGGACTGAAAGCTGAGGCTGCAGTGGACACAGGCTCACTAACACTGGACAGATGAGGACTTGAGAAATGTAGTCTGGTGTGGTGAAGCTTGATTTCTGAGGTGGACAGATGGTGGGGTCAGAATTTGACCAACAGCATGAATCCTTGAAGCTTAATCATGAATAACATAATTAATTACGGACTGATAGAGGAATCAAACAATCCTGTTTTGATGTTCAGTGAATGGAACAATGTTCGTCATCTAGAAGTCCTGCATACACAATGTGGACAAAAGTATTGGGACACCTGCTCATTCATCGTTTCTTAGGAAATAAAAGGTATTAAAAAGAAAATGTCCTTGCTTGCTTTTTTGGAGTAACTGTCTCTACTGTCCAGAGTAGAAGACTTTCTGCTAGATCCCCAACTCATCCCAAAAGTATTGGATGGAGCGCCACCATCATTCCAGAGAGCACAGTAGTTCATGTTTGTTTATCTGCTCCTGAGAGTCCTATTCTATTGGCAGTACTTCTCAACAGGCACTAGACAAGCTGTGTGTATGAGTGGATTGAATTTGATCTGTGTCAGCAATGGGTGCAATTTAAAGAAGCTGAATGAAATCATTAGCAGGGGTGTCCACAAATATTTGTCCTGTAGAGTACATTAGTGGTAACACACTTCTGGAATCCCATAGAAAGGCTTGTAGAATTATTTTGTGGCCTGAACTGAAGGTCTTGCTCTATTGGCCACAGTTCGCCACTGCTGTAACTCCAATTTCCAACCATAATGAGACACAGTATCTAGTCTTTTATTGCTTATAACCACAGGATTAGCATCCACACTTTCCACAGAAACGCTCTGCTTGTTTGAATGAGTTATGGATCAGAAATAGCTGATATAAAATGACACCTTGCTTTTCCCATCCCGCTGGTGATAACTACTGTTTCTATGGGAAATCTCACCGAATCCCTAAGTTCCTAAACGATTTCCTGAATGCGGTATTCAGCTCATGAAAATGCCAGACAGGAAGCGCATGAAAGCGCTAACATAAATAGCAATCAGATCGAGAGTAAACCAATCAAGGGCTTCATTCCCGTGCACACAGCAGACGATTAGCGGGTGGATTTCCTTCCAAAACATCGTGGTGAATCAAGGCACCTCTCGCAGCACGCTACGCGCAATTAACAGCTTGTTTTACTTAAATTAAACCCAAAACTCATTCTGGAAGTACATACTGTCAACGAGCTGGAACCCCTCACCTCCCTCCCACAGGTGCATTTAAGACTTGCTTACATTGTTTTTAGCCATTACTCAGTGAAGGGCCACATACTGTAGTGTGTGTACTAGCAAATCATCTGAGTGTGTCGGTCAAAACAGTTGTGCGTGGCCCGAGCCAGCCAGCCTGTGTCATGAAGTCTTGAAACACAGCAGGACTGCAGATGCACAGATGATTGCTGGGAGTTTTTAGTTTCACAGAAAGCGAACCACAAGTCCTATGTGTATTTTTCTTCCCCTTTCCCCACTAACATTTCAAAAACCCCAGCTATACACATTAGCACATTAGCATTTTAGCTAACCATGTCCTGCATTACATATTCAAATCTGAACCTGTACAGTGGCATCTGTCAAATGGTGGATTATTAGGCGAGCAGTCAGTTAAAAGCAGGGAAAAAATGGGGGCCCGGATGGTCCAGCGGAATAGCCGGTTCAAATCTAGGGTGGGTAGATGACACTTTCTCTCCACATCACTACAGTGCGATGCTGTCCGATGCAGCAGGGCACGTTGGTTGCCCAGTGAAGTTGCATTGGCAGCAGGTTGGAAAAAGAGACGGTTTTCCACCAAAGATGGTTGGTGGCTGTGCACATGTCGGAGAACTGGATCAGAGCATCTTCAAAATATCAGACAGGTCTTGTAGGGTGTTCCTGGTATGCAGTGGTCAGTACCTACCAAAAGTGCTCCAAAAAAGGACAACCAGTTAACCTGCGACAGGGTCATCAATGCTCACCTTACCACTTACAGGACCAGACACACCGGACACCTCGTCTGTGCCTCGACTAGTCAGATCTGTTGTTGTGACACAAGGGAGACCTGGTCAATATAAGGCAGGTGGTACTAATGTTATGGCTGATTTGTGTAAATGAAACCGAAACAGAAGGCAATCAAAGGCCTGCGATACTTTGCAAAGAGCTAAACCAACAGGCACGTATATTAGAGGTATATACACATAAAAGGCGTGTGGATGATCCTGAGAACTTTATGATTGGTGGACTGTGTTCGTGTGGTACCGACGTGAGTATCTAGGGAACAAGCATGACAACAAACGGAGAAACTGAGATTTCCAACATTTTCCAGATTGTGGTACTGTGTGTTTTAAATGCCAGTGAAATCCCAGGCCTGATCTACATCATATCTGCAGAGCCCTCCGTACTGTCTGCCGAACAGTTCACATAGACCCTGATTGCACCTGGTTATTCACACTCTTAGTACTTAGTATGCAGAACATAAATACTTCTCACAACAAAGGTCGGGGCACAAGACAGGAAGATGGTAGTAGACTCCATGTTCCAGTGGAGATCATCTCAACCACCCTCACCTTTGTGCTATGAACTACCTTTTCATTCTGTGGGAAAATGCAGTGGAGGAGGGCTATGGAGGAGGGTTCTCCTGAACCCTCTGGAGGTGTTGTGGGCCTGTCAGCAAAACACTGAGGTAAAAGTGCACCCACTTGACAGCCCATATCCTGATGTGCTGCAGACATGCAACTAAAGAGATCTGCAACAAGTAGTCATACATTATAACCAAATCAGCTTCTCGCCACCACACCTCATCTAGACGCACCTGCATCTCCATGCAATCACTGGTCATAGATAGACAAACAGATAGATAGATAGACAGACAGACAGACAGACATACAGACGGATAGACAAACAGACAGACAGACAGATAGATAGACAGACAGACAGACAGATAGATAGACAAACAGACAGATAGACAGTTAGATAGATAGACAGACAGACAGACAGATAGACAGACAGACAGACAGATAGATGGATAGATAGACAAACAGACAGACAGACAGACAGACAGACACAGACAGACAGACAGACAGATAGATAGATAGATAATATAAATAAATAGATAGTAATAATAATACCACACAATGGATGAGCCAGAAGTGTCCCAATACTTTTGTCCATTTTGTGGTAATTAACTGCCAGGAACTAAGCAAGCTGTATGTGTTTGCATTTGCACATCTGTCTCAGCAATGGGTTCAACCTAACATAGCCGTTTGCCTTCATTAGCAGGGGTGTCCACAAACTTTAAATTTGAGCATATGGTCTAGATGTGAGCTGTGGTCTACGACTGCAAAAGGCCTTAGTCAGGTTGGAATACGTGAACACCTGGACATCATCAACCCCCAGCAGTCTCAGAATGTACCTGCAAAATAGGCATGCACTCTCTTTCACTCACACACACAGACACACACACACACACACACACACACACACACTCAGCCCAGAGCCCATTTTCTTCATGTCTGATTATCCATGCGTTCAGAGGAGGCCAGTGCTGAGTAAACAGAAAAGCAGGCCGCAACGCTGCACTTATGGAGCGCGTACGGTTTCACTCTCCGAGCGGCCGCCAGCCCACACAGCTGTTTCCTACTAAAATAACACCAAAATTCAATTCAACAACCTAATGTTTCAGACAACCAAATTGCTCCAGCGCTCACCCTCCCTTAGCGAAGCATGAAACTTTCCACAAAAACTGGGGGGTATGCCCAAAACAGACGAGGAGACAGCTAGCAGACATGCTGTATGTATGTGTGTGTGTGTGTTTCATTATTGCTTTGTTTTCACATTTCCTATTATGCCTATTGAGACACTTGTCATGGAAGGAATTTGACACTATTATGGAAAAAAAAAGCCTGGGCCATGTCAGCCCCAGTTTTAAAGACTGCAAGGCAACGAGGCAACAAACACATTTAAGTCAAAATGACTGGACCTTCTATTACAGGCCATGTTCTAGCATGCTGTTTACTAGCCCCCCACCCTCTTCTCCGACCACTGACTGACACCAGCAGTCATTTACAATTAGCTAGAACATTCCAGCATGCTTAGCCTTTATCGGGGAAATCTATAGACCGTCCTGTTGCCTTGGCGTACGGTGCTTCCTGTCAGCACTACGATCAGATACCGCAGCAGCCATGCTGGAAGCTCGCTGCAACCAGTGCTCCTGTCACTAGTGAGGGTGAAGACCTGCAGTATAACGATGTTAATATTGATTACATTCATTCATCTTATCCACTTCTTCTTGGTCAGCATCGCAGGGGGTCCATAGCCCACCCTGAACCATCTGGTGCAAGGACAGGAGGGGGACAGAAATCCTCTTGAATACAGGGCTAAATGAGAATGGGGTGTGGTGGTGATCATCAAACATCCTGACCTCACTGATGCTTCTGTCGCTGAATGCAATCAAATCCTCACAGCAATGCTCCAGCTCCAAAATCTAGCAGAAAGCCTCCTTCCCTGGACATTAGAGAACCATCTGGTGCAAGGACAGGAAGGGTCAGAAATCCTCTTGAATACAGGGCTAAATGAGAACGGGGTGTGGTGGTGATCATCCAACATCCTGACCTCACGTCCTGACGCTCCTGTCCGTGAATGCAATCAAATCCTCACAGCAATGCTCCAGCTCCAAAATCTAGCAGAAAGCCTTCACCCTGGACAGTAGAGACAGCTACTCCAACAAAAGCTGGATCAGCTTTTTATTTAAAACCACCATTGATTTCACAAGAAACAGTGAATGAGCAGGTGTCCCAATACTTTTGCCCAAATAGCGTATCTTGTGTTGCTAGCTATTTAATAAAAAGATAACATATACACTTATTATCATTATGGTTTCCCAGTACCCCAGTATGTTGGTTTGAGGACACTTGAGCATGGGATAGGATGTCGTGGTGGATTCCCTTTGAATACGGCGCTACTCCATCGCAGGATTTCTTAAGAATTCTGTAGCAGCAGTTTTGAGTCCATGCCTCTTTCTCCTATGCTTTTCTAAGGTTTCTTCTTCTTACCAAATGTGCCCATTACCACTTGTGGTGGAATTTAGTGGAAATATTTAGCTTCAGGGCTCTTAGAGTGAGAATTAATATCAAAATTCCACACTCTGCACAATTTAGTCATTTCTAATGTCCCAAACTCTCCTCATATTGCATGGAAACGGCATCGATCTGAAAGGGCTGGGAGCTGCTTCATCACAGACATGGGATTTCTAACACCGCATTGTTGATTACCCCATCACACCTGCAGAAAGTGAACGTCCAAGCTTAAAGCTGGCCTCCCAAACCTTTCCCAAACTCCATATTGGCCCAAACCTTCATTTCTACGAGTGGGTTTGGTTTACAAGCTCTTGTGCAACAGGAGCCCATTTACCTCCATCTGTTCCATTCTTCTGACTTCTTTTTTGCCATCTCAGGGCGGTTGGCAGCGAGCGCTAACCACTCGCGGGTCAGCCCAAAAGCAGTGCTGTCTCTTGAGCTGTGTCTTGATTTCTGATGGTGGGTTATGCTTATGTGTGGCCTGCTCTGTCCTAACAGTGCGATTGGCTCAGCTTTAAGGTTTTAACTCCCGAAACACTGCTGTCATCACCAAGAGCAGCAACAACCAAACAGGATTATTTGCCATGGCAACACCTGCATATGGGACAGGGAGTGAGAAGAAGAGGGACGTAGTAAAATGATCACCTCTTTCTCAGCTGGGGTTCTAGATGAGGCTTCTATATTTAGGTCTCACAGATGGCAGTCAGTAAGAGTCTGCTGTAGTTCTATTAGCCATGCTTGTACAGTATGTGAGTATGTGCGGTGTGTGTAGTTTGGTGGGGGGCGTAGGTTGGTGGGGTGATCTTTACTGTAAAAGCATTCAGCCAGTAAAGGTGCATACCGTCGCTGCCCAATGAAAAACATCTCCAAAATGATGACTTTACAGGAGAAGGCAGAAACGTCCTTAACTTTGAATGGAAGTCAATGGAAAATAAGAGTTAATTCCAAGTAATTTGGAGCATTTCTATTGGTCTGTTTGTCCAGAACTGTTTATACAGTGTGCAGAAGCAGCTCCAGGGTCCAAACCATGGAGAAAACTAAAAACGGACACCAATGGAGATACATGGTTTTCACTGGAGAGCAGCGATGTCTTCTCTGAATTCATTACTTTGCACAACCATGTTATTACAGTCATGCAAATGAGTGCACTGTACCTGTGGAAATGGGTGTGGCATATCCATAAAAGGTCATGTGTGTAGTTTAGGCCTTGGAGCCACAATGGAAAGTCACTCAGTGGCCAACCAATGGAGCCTCCAAATGGCAATGTGAAGACACTCAGTGATAGGCCCAGACAGTCTCCATGTCATGAGGTGGAGTCATTTCAGGAACCAGGCTGGGATAAAGACAAAGTCACTCTAGTAACCCACCTGTGATGTAGAATTGCTTCAGGGATCAGCTTGTAATGTAGAGTTGCTCTGGCAAACAACTCATGATTAGCACTATGGATGAGGTGGAGTGTGGTGATCATCCAACACCCTGAACCTCACTGACACTCTTGTGGTTAAACGCAATCAGATCCTCACAGCAATGGGCCCAAATCGAGTAGAAAGCCTTCTTTCCTGGACAGTAGAGACAGTTACCCCAACAAAAGGAGGATACACATTTTAACACCCTTGATTTTTGAAGAAACAATGAATGAGCAGGTGTCCCAATACCTTTGCCCATATAGTGTATGTTGTGTTGCTAGCTATTGGCTAAAGATAACTCATACACTTTTAATCATCATGGTTTCCCAGTGCTACCTGTACTGGGTGACTGTATTTTGGTTTTCAAAAAAAAGAGGACACTGGGGACACATAAGTATCCACTGTGGTTGGGATGGCCTGGTCAATGGGCTTCACAGAGGCCTAAGGTTTGAGCCATGGCAGTGTGTATGGGAGGCGGTTAATCACCACCTCTAATTATCTTTGATTTAGGAAGAAGCAATGAATGATCGGGTGTCCCAATACTTTTGCCCCTTCAAGGCTCTGATGTTTAGCACATGAATCAGGCTGGCTACTCTAAAGTCATTCAAGGTGACTGGAAAGTCCATGAATTATTCAAGTCTGGGAGGGGGTCCACCGAGTCCATCCGCTTCGCCGTTAAACACCTTCTCCCCGTTACACAACCCTCCTACTTTACATAAGGATGAATAAGCGACCTCCGCTCCTTTCTTGCCTTGATAACAGCCACCATTTCATTAAGTGAAAGCAATCCCAAATCTGGGATTGATTACCCTGGTCTGACTTTTATGTGATAATCTCAGGCTTTTTCTTGGCCAGGAAGACAGTGGCAGGAGCTTTGATGTGGTGGGTAAGCAGCCTTATGGCCCATGAGAGAGCCTGGCCTTGGTTTCCGAAAAGCGCCGGAGCGCAAAGATCGCTGTACGATGGCAGGGTTGATGTCACTTTGAACACCCGTTCACTTAAGTTGGGTTCAGATGTATAAACACTGGGCTGCCTCTCAGCACTAGGAAGCTGTCGGGAAAGTGGAGCCAGGCTGGTTGGGAAAAGTGGAGCTTACAGCGACAGACAGAGGCCATTGTTCTCCAAGGATATCTGTGCTTATTGAGTATTGAGTAATATTGAGTAGGTCCACCCTGTGCCGTCAAAACATCTCTGACCTGTCATGGCCTGACTAGCTTCTGTGGAGCACTTTTGGTAGGTACTGACTGCTGCTTAACCCAAGAACACCTCACAAGACCCGCCTGATGTTTTGGAGATGTTCTGACCCAGTCATCTAGCCATCGCAGAAGGGTTCTTGCCAGAGTTTCTCAGATCCTGTCTCAGATTATTTTTGCCTATTGTTCCTGCTTTAACACATCAATTTCAAGAGCTGATTGTGGCTAAATGCAATCAAATCCTCACAGCAATGTGCCAGACAGTTACTCCAACAAAAGGAGGAACTATGCATAAACAATGAATGAGGTGTCCCAATACTTTTGCCCATATTGTGAATCTTGTGTTGCTAGCGATTTGCTAAAGATAACTCATACACTTTATGGTTTTATAGCATTATAGCATTATAGCATTATGGTTTCCATACTACATAAAATTGAGGGTACTAAATTGAGAATACTACAATAAATTAAGGGTGCCAAATTAAGGGTACTACATTAGCAGGGCTACAGTAAATTGATGGTACTAAATTAAGGGTATTACATTGAATTAAGGGAACTAAATTAGGTGTACTACATAACATTAAGGGGACTAAATTAATGGTACTACATTACATGAAGGGTACTACATTAAATTAATGTTCTAAATTAAGGGTACTAAATTAAATTAAAGGTACTAAATTAAGGGTACTACATTAAATTAATGGTACTAAATTAAGGGTATTACTTTAAATTAAGGGTATTAAATTAAGGGTACTACATTAAATTAATGATACTAAATCAAGAGTACTACATTAAATTAATGGTACTAAATTAAGGGTACTAAATTAAATTAAGGGAACTAAATTAAGGGTATTACTTTAAATTAAGGGTATTAAATTATGGGTACTACAATAAATTAATGATACTAAATCAAGAGTACTACATTAAATCAAGTGTACTAAATTAAGTGTACTAAATTAAGGGTACTACATAAAATTAAGTGTACTAAATTAAGGGTACTAAATTAAGGGTACTACATTAAATTAAAGCCTTAGTGAGAGAGCTCTAAACACGCCACTGTGGAGTAACTAAAGAGGAGGACCAAGCCTGAGTCTTCCAATTCCTACAACAAACTTTCACACCCCACCCACCACCACCCCATCATCACCTCCCGCTTCCTCAGTCCTATCTATCTATTCATCAAGGAGAGGGTCCGGCCTTAAAGCAGAATTTCCTACAACTCCAGCCCAAGTTCTCAGAATTCCCCTAGAGTTGCCTCCATTCCTACAGTCACGCAGTACTACGCTGAAGGTGTGGTCAGCACTGGCAAATCGTCGGCTTGGAACGGACTTCTCTGAGGTCACTTTCAGCCTGAGAGAAGGGTCAGTTTCAGTGGACTGACATTACTGTAACATGCTCATCCTGTGCTGCCCGAGGACCCGGACCAGCCTACTGCACGTCTGTAGGACGAGAGTGGAGTGACTGCACCAGCACAAGGCGTGGGACCATAGGAAGCAGTGTGTGGTGTAGATAACAGTATAAGTGTGCCTGTATGTGTGAGTGTGAAAGAGATTTAGAAAACGATGTGTGTGTGTCCCAAGTGTGTGACGGGACCATGCCTTCCCTTCCTCTACTCACTGCTCCATCCTGCCTGTGTGCTGTGCTTTAATGGCTTTTAATATGGCAGCGGCAGGCCCTGCACTTCCTGCTCTCTCACACGCCAAGGGACACTCTCACCATCCCCATTACGCACAGGTATCAACAACATCATTTATCATCTCGCGCTCCATGGGAAATAATAGGACTTCAGGCATGGGTTCTGTTCAGTTCTAATAAGATATTAATAAGATATTATAGCTATTGTGATGAATATTAAACTGGCATGTCTCAGATTTCCCAGGCCCGGTTCCAACTACCCTTCCACTATGTTGATGTTTTGTCCGTTGACAGGTGAAAGAGCTCCTCTCTCATCCCTTTGACACGTGCTAATCCGGTGAGGAATGATAGATAAATGGCTTTGAAATGGGGCCTAGTATACACACTTGAGGCACCCCTGCAGAACTGTCAGCTCTCCAAGTCCTGTGTCCTTTTCAGATTCGCTCAATGAGGAGCTGATTGAAGGGGATACAGCAGGAGTGAATGGCAGAACATTGCTCGAGTAATGTGTCAGAGGAGTTCGTATAGAATTGCACAAAGCATGACAAAACCTAACACCGCATGGAGGCTTAGCACGTCAGGCACGTCAGCTCATTCTTCAAACATTGTCACACTAAGATGCAATGAGCTGACACGTTGCAAGCGCCCATACTGATGTCTGCTCCCACAAAACCGTCCTGAGTGCAGAAAATCCCTTTTATTGGGATCAAGTGTCAGTCTACCCAACCAGGCTTCCTGTTTTCATGCATCTACGAAGGCAACACTGCATGTCCACAATGCAACGGTGTATTTACAGGCTGAACGAGTACATTTGCACCAACTGCCACTGCCCACATTCAATACACTGTCCAAAAATATCTAGACATTGCTGATACAACGGGATACTCTCGAGAAGCTGCAGAACCATCATCTAGAGACTGATGGTATAAATAAAGCCCCCCAGCATTGGGCTGTGGAGCAGTGGAGCTGCATTCTCTGGCATCATGCCAGAGCTCCATCCAATACTTTTAGGGTGAGCTGAAGGGGTCCAGAACTGTTCATCCACCATCAATACCTCGCCACACTAATGTTTCTGTGGGCTGAATGTAATCAAATCCTTACAGCAATGTTCCTACGTCTAGTGTAAAGCTTTCTCAGATGACGAGAGGCTAGTACTGCAGCCAATGCCCTTGATTTCAGAAGAAACATTAGTGTGACAAGGTGGACTTGCAGTGGGGGACTATATGGTTCTATAGCGTACATAAGAAAGGTTTTTTGGCTCATAACATTGGTGGAACCATTGGTGGAGCTAAACCATGTTAACCATGAAAGGCGCCACAGAAACACATATGTAGGATGTTTTTCTTGGATATGTTGAATCAATGTATTTAGACATAGAACCGTTTCAGCATTCAAGGCTATTTGGGCTAATAGTGTTCTACATAAAACCATTGCCTTTACTAAAGAACCCTGGAAGAACCCTAGAAGAATAACCCCACTTGTACAGAGGGGTGGGGGGATGGATGACCCTGACAAAGTACAGTTTTGTGGGTTTTGAGTCTGAATGAAACATTGTTATACCACAGTTATTTCTGACTCACAAAGTGATTGGCTGAGATGTTCTAGATATTCCAATATTGCACAATAATAACACTCTGACCGAAGCTCTTCAAGTATTACTCCTCCACACTCACATATAACCGAACAGTGATGGTGAAAACTTAACTGTTTCGTTAAAAAATTTGGAAGATTAAGCAATTCATGACCAGCCTGATACTTCCAGTGACCACTAAACCCATTCAAATGCTAAATGCTGGAGATTATGGTGATGTTCTTCGTACAGCTTCCTAAACTGCACAGACACACCCTAAAACAGACACTATGGGTTCAAAATACAGCAATACTCATCAAAAGTGTTGCTAGGTAGGTAGGTAGGGTACGTTGTGTGGTTTGAGACACAGAATTATATTGGCCAACTGGAAAATGATGGACTGTTCTTTGACTACTATGACGAGCTGATGTCTGATGGCAGAATGATTCCTTTATTAATAAACAAATAATTTCTTCTGTCCTATTTATCTTATCTTTTACCAGAGAATAGCCTCAACAATTTGTACAGAAGTCCCTGTAGTGACTGAGTAATGCACATTGGAGGGTTGAGGGGTTATTATTTTACAATAAACAGCAATAATGGAGCTGTGGTGAAACTGCAGGACAAGAGGTCAACAAAACATGAAAACCTACGGCGAAAGTGGCAAGGAAAAACTCCCTCAGAGCTGGAGGAAGAAACCTTGGGAGGAACCAAGACTTACAAGGGGAAACCGACCTGTCCTCCTCTGGTCAGAACCATAAATATTTGTATTGATAAAAATTCAACACTTAAGACTATTCTACTGCTCAGGTCTGCAAAAGAATCATAATAATCATAATAATTAGCATATCTAATATAATTATAGTAGTGATGGTAAGAGTAATGAGAGTAATGATGGTTAATGGTGGTAATAATAACATAGTAAGTAATAACATGATAGTCATTAATATTGTCATTAGGCAAGTAGCAGTGGTAGGAGGGTGGGCAGCTAGTCTGACATGGGTGGCAGGGTGAGTTGGGCCGGATGAGTATGAAGGCATTAACTGGCTTAATATTCAATATTTATCTGTTAATGCATTTCTTCATAGTTCCTCCATAGTCCACTACAAAACAATGGCTATCAAAAGCTTTTTAATGGTATTTAAATGAAACAAACCCTAAACAATACCCCCCTCCCCCCGCCCCAAACACACACACACCCCACCACAGATAAATTCCTCTTTCGATTGCAGAAGTCATCTCATACTTCCTAAGCCATCAGCCCTCACAGGAACTGAACACTGTTAGCCAATTACCTACAGCGGCTGACCCCGCTAATAAATTACTGCAGTAAGAGCCACAGGTGCAGCTTCTGCGATTAGGAAGCAGCTTCCAGTGGACGAGACGCCCGAGGGAGGATGGAGGAATCCCTGAGGAAAAGCATGAGCTGATGCACTTCCTTCTCACGCAGTCCGTCCCTCGCTTCTTCACCTCTTTCTCCAATCTGGACAAAAGGGGGAGGGCTGGTGGTCTGAAATAGACCAGCATGTGGGAAGAGAAGGAAGGAAGCAGGGGGAACCGAACCACATGGAGTAAACTACACCTCTTCACGGCAATAGTGTATACACACAACATCACGTTGTTATCTAGCACAACATGCCGTCCTTCAAAGGTAGGTGTATGCTCCTTCGGTTAGCTGTGATCGGTACATGGGTGGGTTACTCTGGGTGTTGGAAATGAACGTATCTTCTGCTATTCAGACCTTTTTGCACAAACTTCACAAACCGCTGTGGCGAAACTGGTTGCCTAGTTCCTGCCCTCACAAACCACACTCCTGATTGGCTCCTCAGATTATAATTCTGTGCTCCCAAAAAAAAGGTTCTCAGGAACCATCCATTATCTTCTTGCAACATTTACCACCTTTACCATAAAGTTCTTCAAAACTTAAAAAGGTACAAACATCTCTCCAGAACCATCCATGGATGTAATCTTCATAGAACCTTTATATTCTATGAAGGTTCTTTAAACCTTCTAAAAAAGTTTCTTAATGCAAAAACATCTCTTAAAAGATTATATAAAGGTACATACACTCAAACATTTCTGCACATACATCCATTCTTCATAGAACCTTAAATTATGTGGTGGTTCTTCAAACCTTAAAAAAGTGTTTTTCTACTTAAACATCTCTACAAACCGCCCATGATCTTCCTAGAACCTTTACATTATTATGTTGAGGTTCTTTACACACACACACATCTCTCCAGAACCATATCCTTCTAGAACCTTTGAATTACTTGTGGTTCTTTAAATCTTAAAAAGGTTCTTTATACTTAAACATCTGTATGAAACCACATATTATCTTCCTAGAACCTTTACATTATGAAGTTGAGGTTCTTTACATCTTAAAAGGTTCTTTACACACACACATATCTCTCCAGAAGCATATCCTTCTAGAACCTTTACATTATTTGTGGTTCTTTAAATCTTAAAAAGGTTCTTTATACTTAACCATCTGTATGAAACCACATATTGTCTTCCTAGAACCTTTACATTATGAAGTTGAGGTTCTTTACATCTTAAAAGGTTCTTTACATACACACATATCTCTCCAGACTCATATCTTTCTAGAACTGTTAAATTATTGATGGTTCCTTAAACCTAAAAAAGGTTCTTTATACTTATATATATCTAAGAAACCACCCATGATCTTGCTAGAACTTTAATGTAATAATGTAAAACTTTACATTATTATGTTGAAGTTCTTCACATCTATCCTTCTAGAACCTTTAAATTATTGGTGGTTCTTCAAATCTTGAAAAGGTTCTTTATACTTAAACATCTGTATGAAACCACACATTATCTTCCTAGAACCTTTAGTACCTAGGTACTGGTGTTGAGATTCTTTACATCTTAAAAGGATTTTACACACATATATATCCAGACTCATATCTTTCTAGAACCTTTACCTTATTGGTGGTTCTTTCAACATTATAAAGGTTCTTTATACTTACTTCCATCCACGAAACAGGCAATTATCTTCCTAGAACCTTTACATTATGATTATGAGGTTCTTTACAAGGTTCTTTACACACACACACACACACACACTCACACATTTCTCCAGAACCATATCTTTCTAGAACCTTTAAATTATTGGCAGTTCTTTAAACCTTAAAAATGTTCTTTATACTGACATATCTCTACAAAACCTCCAGTTATCTTCCTAGAACCTTTACAATATAAGACAACAGTGGGGGGAGCTTGCCTAGCCCGGATATCCAACCCACCACCCTGTCATCAAGAGCCCGGAGCTCTAAGCGCTGAGAACCTTTAAATTATGTGGTGGTTCTTCAAACCTTAGAATATTTATAATAAATAATTCTTACACTCAAACATCACAGCACAACCATCTAACCAGGGTTAGAGAGGATTCTGTGAGCCCGTCTTATTTAAGCCTCAGACATTTAGCCTGGTCTACCAACATGGCCAGGTCACGCCGTCCAACAGCAGAGACCAGAGTCCTGAAATGTCATCACGGGACCTATAGGTCACTCCTGCCACAGTTGGGCAGACGAATCTTCAGTCTTGCCCAGTGATTTTTTTGTAGGGTTTACAGGCTCTGCACATGTGCACACTCTTATTGTGTAATGACCTCATTGTGGTCAGTGTGGATTGTGACACTGAGCTTCATGTCTGGACAACTGTCTGCATGTCTGTCTGACTGTGTGTGTATGTGTGTGTATGTTGGCATTGGTCAAGCCAGCGGTCGTGGTTTTATATTACCAGTTTAGTACATACTGGTACTACTGTGCTGTATGTCCAAATATTTGTGGACATCTCTTATAATGAATGCATTCAGCTACTTTAACAGCTTGTCGAGTCCCTGCCAATTCAATAGGATTTTCTACAGCAGATGACCATGAACCTATTGGCACCATGCTGCCTAATGCCAGGTGTGGGCTAGAAGGGTGTAAGGCCCCCATCATTGAGCTCATTGGAAGAACTGTGTTCTCTGGAGTGATGGATGGTGGAGCTCCATTCAACACTTTTGGGATGTGTTGGGGAGCTGGGGATGATAAGGTGAGATGGTGATCATCATCCAACATCCTGACCTCACTAACGCTCTTGTCGCTGAATGCAATCAAATCCTCATAGCAATGCTGCTCCAAATTCTTGTAGAATGCTTTCTTTTCTGGACAGTAGAGACAGTTCCTCCAACAACAGCAGGTTCAACAGCAGAAACAATGCATGAGCAGGCGTCCCGATACTTTTGTCAACATTGCGTACAACCCATTTCACCCTGAGTACAGTAATATAAATAGGCTACACACATCTGTAATAAGGAGGAGAGTGTGTGAAAGTGTGTGTTCCTCTGCAGGAGAGAGTGTGAGTGCTGCTGGAGCTCATGTGTAATGTTCGCTGATAAAGGAACAATGAGACGCTCTCCTCCAGAGGCCAAAGATTAGACCTGCGGCTCTTCCCTTAGAAAACACACACAAACACACACCAGCTTCGCAGGAAACACTCATCAGTCTGCAGTCTTTCACCTTTCTCTCTCTCTCTCTCTCTCTCTCCCTCTCTGTCTCCCTCTCTCTCTCTCTCTCTCTCTCCCTCTCTCTCTCCCTCTCTCTCTCTCTCTCTCTCTCCCTCTCTCTCTCCCTCTCTCTCTCTCTCTCTTTCTCTCTCTCTGTCATTCTCTCCCTCGCTTCAAAGGCCAGCATCAGGCCTGGGTGAGCAAGTTGCTACTTAAACTGGACATCTAACCCCAGGCTACCGTTCTTTCTTTCTTCCTGCCCCTCTCTACACTGAAAAAAAATCTTAAAAATGGCTGCCAAACAGTAACAGTACACATGAGCCATTTGACTGTTATTTACTTTTTTTTATTATACATATATATAATTCACCCTAAAATTACCATAAAAAACACAAACTGTGAGTTTTTAATTGTGAGTACAGACAATAAACACTAATTATTTAAATATCATTATCTGCATGTTTAAAACAGATAATTATTATAATTTTACAGACATTTGAAAAAAATGTAGAAATAATATAGTATTCGTATATTAGTATTATTAAATTGTATTTTTTTCTACTTAAAGTGACAGTTGATGTTAATTTACAGAGAATGTCTGTAAAAACAATTATGAAAATATAAAATGATATATAAACATTACAATTCTAAAAATTAAAAAACTACTTTAGAAATGATAAAAATTACAGATTTTCTTTTTCACCAGTTTAGTATGTATGCATTCTCTCCCTCTCTTCCTCTCAGTCTCTCTACCTACTCTGCTCTCTCTTTCTCTTGGTTTTAGTGTGTGTCATGGCCCTGAAGGGAAACAGAGACATCTCTTTCCTTTCAGAAAGTACTTTCATCTCTCTCTCTCTCTCTCTCTCTCTCTCTCTCTCTCTCTCTCTCTCTCTCCCTAAGGTTGTACAGTAGATGGTGTCAGGGTCGTGTAAATATCAGGCTGAGCCATTTAGCCTTGTTGTTAAATGGAAATCCAGTCATTTCTCATGACACGAGAAACGGTGAGAAAGTGAGTTTGTTTTATGAGAGTGAATCTTTCTTTTAGACATTTCTCACATAAAAGTGACTCAGGTTGGAAAAATGATGTTGGTTTAATCTTATCTTCTTCCAGTTGGACTCAGCTGATTTTTTTTCCCTAACAGATCCTGATTACAGGTTGAAGTTCACTGTAGGTCTGCTGTATATTCACACTTTCCCAAAGAGACTTGTGGCCTTATTTATTTATATTGATCTGAGAGTGTCAGTGTGTCTTTGCTATGGTAACAATGGTAGAAGTTCGCCTTGATCGACTCAAAACGCTCAAAAGTCACGTATTAAGTCTCTTAATGAATCATGGGTGTGTTTGTTTGGGCGTAACGTGCAGTAATAAACCAATCAGTGTGTCTCTCGCCGTTCCCTTTAAGAGCCAGGTGCGGTCAGTCTGACCTTGGCGGGTTGCTATTTCAGTGGTGTAAAGCGTGGGGGGGTGTACGAGCGTTGGGCTGCACTCAGAAACTCTCTTGCCTCTCACTTGACTCTGGTCAATCTGTTTCAAGCACCAAAAAAATTCATCCACTTGAGGAAATGTATGTTTTATAGGAAACATGAAGAATTTCTCAACTCTTAATCATTCACACTCAACTCTCTATTAATTTTTCAGGTTTAGGGTCAGAATTTCTCATCACACAGTGCTCCAGGTCACAGTGGGGCTCATTTCCGAGAGAGCTGAGCTTTTTCTGAACGTTCAGTTTTAAAAGATGTGGGTGTTATCTTCTATGCAAGCGAATTTAAAGGCGAATTTAAGACGATTGAGAAGAAAGATCAAGAAAATGCCCTTTTGCAAAGGAAGACTCCGGAAATCGAGAAAATGGCCTCAGACTCCAGAGGATCGAGGATACTAGGAAGCTGTAAATAAAAAAAAAGAAAAGTTAGCTGTGTCCAGAACGATCAACAAAGCTGTAGTTGATCCTAAAATGCCTGAGAAAGCCAAGAAAGGCCCTCAATGCAACTTTAACCGAAAGGCCAGTTCAGCCAAACCTCTGCTCCAAATCTTGAAGCCAGGAAAATGAAATGAGTTACGCTCCTCAGCTTGACCTCTGTCATTGACAGGCACTCTCACACACTCGTTTCATGCTGGCCCAGGTGCTGCTGGCTGGTCAAGTGCTAAAGACAGGGCTTTGGAGTGGGACCTAGTGGAGCAGTCTGCTGTTAGGACCCTGCCCTGTCACGAAAGCCCTGTTCCCTTGTTCCACACTCTGTCCATCACTGTTTCCAAACTATGTTCCTCCTGGAACTTTCTACTATGGTGGTTAAACTACTTTCCAGGTCACCAGAGAACATGCCTAACAGCAGAAGTAGGACATTCAAAATGCAGGATTAGATAAATATCACAAAGAATTATTATATTTTTTGCACAAATTAAACTTTCTTGGGTCGTCCCAAAGTCATCTTTCCCAGCTAACCTCAGTGTCACCCTCATCAGTAACCATAGACACAATTACAGTTACGGTAACTTCGAGAATGGTTGTTAGGTTTTCCTGGTTAAAAATAGCCATCACCTCTAGAACGTGAGCCAAACAGGCTCTGTTAAAGTTATTAGAGAGCCGTCCACGCCTACACAGCATCCTGACCCTCCTGACTGATGCGTCTGATCTCACCTTGGGGACTGAGTGGCCCTTGACCTCAGGACATGTTCATTCACTGCCAATTAAATCTGCTCATAACTCTTCCTAAACCAGATAGACGTGATAATAGCTAATTCTTTGGGGTTTTTTGGTTGTTTTTCTTCCCAAATTGTCAAAAGTTAATCATATAAGAGGTTATTGAAGGCTGTAAACAAGGGATATAACTGAATACAACTGCATCATTAGGAATAGTTGGATAAAGCGCCATAAGCAGATATGCTGTAAGATATCAGCACCAAAAAGGTGAAGAAATGCCATAGAAAAACAATATTTGGTTCCCAACCTACACCTTATACATTTATCAACATTCTCACTAACCAAGTCGTAAAACAGCCTCATTAATCTAAAAACAAACAAAATTATAATTCAATACGAACTGCCATGCTGACCTTTCCAAAATAATCCCAGAGTTCTATATAAACTGTCCTGCTGACTAGACCTGAACACAGCTTCATTAATCTTCTATATAATCCCATAAATATTTACCAACAGTCCATCTGACCAGACCAAACAACCATGTAGGTTGATTGCCTATTGGGTTGTTTTCTTCACTCGTCCACTAGTAGCACTGTTGAGCAACATACACACGAACACACAAATGTGCATGAAGAAGGGTTGATAAAACAGTTCTGCACATTATGAAAGCACAAATGACTGGATGAACAGATAGAATAAGGGTTTAGACTAAGGGTTAATATTAGGTTTAGGTGTAGATTAAGGTTAGGTCATTTTGGATTTGTAGGCCCATCAGCTCTCCTTTTATTGGACAGGCTTGTCTTTGAGTGTTTACCCCAAGATCTAAACACGTTCTCATTCAAATCCGAAGCTATCTCATAGTTCTGTGTTCGCTGGCCTGCTAACCAGACCTAAACACAACTTGACTAATCTCCAAAAGTCATCCTGTAGTTTTGTACTACCTGTCCTGCTAATCAGACCTAACTCAACCTTTTTTAATCTCCAAAATAATCGCTGAATTATATACTAGCAAACTAGATAACCAGACCTTAAGAGAGCTCGAAATTCAATCTGTCCTGCTAAACGGATCTAATCACAGCCTCATTCTCCTCCAGAAGAATCTCAGAGTTGTCCACTAGAAATGTCCATCAGCTTTCCTCCTATTGGACAGGCTTGTCTTTCATCTTCAATCCGAAAAGATCTCATAATTCTGTATTAGCTGTCCTGCTAACCAGACCTAAACACAGCTTTATTAATCTCCAAAATAACCCATTTTTAAATTCTGTAACTACAGATATACACTGAATTCACTACAAGCCAGGACTATGGGTTCACTTGGACAACGATTGCTCTTTGAGTGAGTGGATTTTACCTTTCAGGGAAACGTGCACAGGATAATGGGATGTAAATAACAGTAGGTAGTAATCTGCAGAGATTGATTCCAATAAAAGTTCTAATATGATCCTCAAGACCTTGATTGAGGTTGAGGTTGGACGTTAATGCCACTCCGTGGAAGTGTAACTGGGTCAGAGGAGCATGTTTGAAAGGAAAGTTCATGTTTTGAATGAAAGTTGCTTCATGTACAACATAATTGTATTGAAAAAACTCTCCTAACCCAGAAGTGTCCTAAATCCATCAGACTCATTCTGCATCAGAAACAAAAGGTCAAGTAGTTTAGAAAATGTGGTTTCGGGCTAGAGGTCTATTAGAGTAGATGTGCGCTGGCCTTTATTTGCCTAAATTGGTGAAACTGACATGCAAAAAGGAAGAGAATGCTCCTACACCGGGAATCCGCAGGAAAAAAAAAAGCTGGATCATAATTAGGGTTTCTGATTTACACATGAGGTCCCTCAGCTGGACCAGGGTATTATGCTTTCACTCATGGTCTTTTCACCAACAGTAGTTTGGGGAAGGCCTACTGTGAAGCTGGAGGCAGATAAAGAGTGCCAAGACATTACTCTCTCTCCCCCTATGTAGGCCTGAGCCATGGCCCGTTGAGACTGACACGTAAAATGCTGCTTTATTGGCTAATAGTCGCATCTGACAATGATCACACATGACAGCTGACAGCTGCGTCGGTCTCTGAAGAAGCTCGGAGCCACGAGCGGAGAAACCAGCCGCTTCTATTTCCAGCCCAGGCTCCATAGGCGATCTGGAGTGGATCCCAAGCCGAAGAAAGCTCCAGAAACTTGGGGCGGGTACCCGTTCGGATTCCCTGAAGCTCTGCCCCACCACCGGAGACTGGCATCCTTCAGCTCACCTCAGAAACTTCACCCGCAGGTAATGTTTTCCTGACACTATGCCAGGAGGTTTTAAAATTTCCATCCATGGCTGGAGGTTAGGTTGAGAAAAAAAAAGAAAAAAGAAAGTGGAAAAAAAAGGGACGTGCTCAGGGACTCAAAAGCCTCTGGCTTGCGTACAGTACCACTGCCTTTAATACAACAGCTCTTTTGAGACTGCCAGGCGTCCTAAATCAGCCCAGGACTGCACTCACACCTCAGAGGCTGACCTCAGATCAGGCCTGTGTTGCCTGTAAGCTCTCCGGGGGCACAGGGATTAGGCCAGGCCACAGCCCCTGGGCCTGCGGGACGCTTGTTTAGTTCAATCAAGGATGGCAAAAAGCAGGCCCTTAGCAGAGGGCCTAGACGGGAACCTCCTGTTTTTCCCCTGTGAGGACAAGGGCTGGAGCAGGTCTCATTGTGTGTGTGTGTGTGTGTGTGTGTGTGCACATGTGTGTACTTCACTGTCTGCCTACACACGAGGCAAATCAATCCTGGCCCGGCATATTTTTTTCCCCCTGGTACACTTTGACAAATAGCAGGCAAAGCTTCTCATTTGTTAGCTCCAGGACCCTTCGCTTATGAGATTAGGGGTCTTTTTCAGTGACACTGGCACTGGCCTGTTCTCACCAGTGAGCTCAAGTAGCGATTACGGCTTCAAGCCGGAGTTCCAATTGCCCCAGTCACTCGAGGAATTAATTGTCCTGTTTATAGAAGTAAATTGGCCTCATAAAAAGATTGACGACGCTGGATTTTCTTACACAATAAAAGCTGATAAATTCCGAGCGTAAACGGAGCTACAGATCACTCTGCGACTACGAGAGCGCAAGGCCTGCTCGCCTAAATCACTCCACATCCGAGGGGTGTCTAGGAGTGAATGAATTGTTGAATTGGGGATTTGGAAGCTTTGTGTTGGAATGGCTGGAGGATGGAGAGAGAGAGAGAGAGAGAGAGAGAGAGAGAGAGAGAGAGAGGATGGGAAAAAGAAAGGAAACAGCAGAATGCTGGCAGATGGTAAAACACACTGATCTGAAAAACTGTGATTTTAGTGAGCTGTCAAATTAGACAGCCGTATTTATGTAGAGGAAGTCCATGCAGTTGCATTCAGTGGGTTGAGACCTAGAGCCCAACCTAGAATTCTAATTTTGTGGAAAAACAATTCATGATGAATGGACCAATAGGAATGCCCCAAAAGGAGATGCTTTTTCATTGACTTTCGGTAAATCCTTTTTTCCTTTTCCTGTGGGGTTGACATTTTGGATATATGAGGTTTTGTTCCAACAGCAATGATGTGTTCTTGGTTCTTGATGATGTGGTGCCCTTATGTCATTACAGTGGCATTTATGTTACAATTGTCAAATATAAAACACATTATATTAGAATGTACTGCATGCAAATATTTCTATACATATAAGACATAAATTGACCTAATATATATTTATATATATATATATATATATATATATATATATACAATATTTCCTGTAATGATAACAATTTGGAAATATGAGGTTTTTCTTCAACAGCAATAATGCGGTGTTCCTAACTAGACCTCTGCCGTCTTTACAATATCATAAATGACAATAAATAAATTATAAAGGCTTATGTCATTACAGTGTCATTTACGTTACTACTTTCTTAGTATTACTTTTAAGTAAAATATATAGTAGGGCAGTGGTGGCTCAGCAGTTAGAGCACCGGGCTATCGATAACAGGGTTGTGGGTTCGATACCCGGGCTTGGCAAGCTGCAACTGTTGGGCCCTGTTGAGCAAGGCCCTTTACCCTTTCTGCTCCCCGGACGCTGGAGTTGGCTGCCCACCGCTCTGGGTGTGTGTGAGTGTGTGTTCACTAGCACAGATGGGTTAAATGCGGAGGACACATTTCGCTGTACAATGACAAATATGTGCACCACCTTATATATATATATATTTTGTGACATATAAAATAACATTGTTTGCATTTATTGCAGACAAATAAATTTACTTCCAGATATTAATCTGTCACACAAATATAAGTATTTGTAATATATAATATGTATTCTGAATATAAATATTAAAATATATGTTAAAATGAATATATTTTGAATACATATTTTAATATGTTGTGAAGAAGGGCACAAAATATTGTTTACATGTGTTTAAATGGTTTTATTCATTGCTTTTGTGTGTGTTTATGTATATGTAGTCACTGTCGTGCAACAACCTTTTATATCCCTTTATGAAATCATTTGAAGTTTTGAGCAAACTTTACTGGACAAAGTACAAACCTGCACCACTACCTCACTCTCCCTGACTGTAAACACAATCTTCCGTCACATTCTGAGAATATTTAGCGTATGAAAGCAGCTATAGGAAACTGTAGCACGAGCGTAAATCAGGGAGCCTTCTAGGTGACATCTGGATCGCCTAGAAATACTCCAATCAAGAGAAACGTGACCAAGCAGACCACACCAGGCCACAAAATCTCCGGCCGGGAATGGAGGGGTGGATGGGAGGGGGTGCTGGCGGGGAGAGTCGCCAGAGGGCTGAGTGGTGGGCCGAGTGGAACGTGTGATAAACGAGTGTTATCTGGAGGCCTCGGCGTTGGGAAGAGCCCTCTGTTTCCCCCTGATTACATTAGCAGGCAGGAAGAGAAGGGGGGGGGGGTACACACAGGGAATCAACGGAATTCCATCCAGGGAGCACAGGCATTTCTCCCTCCCTCTCTCTCTCTCTCTCTCTCTCTCTCTCACTCTCTCTCTCTCTCTCTCTCTCTCTCTCTCTCTCTCTCTCTCTCTCTCTCCCTCTTTCTCTCTCTCTCTCTCTCTCTCTCTCTCCCTCTTTCTCTCTCTCTTCCTCTCTCTCTCTCCCTCTCTCTCTCGCTCTCTGTTTCTCATTTCACTTGTTTGTCAATGGACATGATGGCTGGGTGAAATGAGCATTTGTGGGAGTCTGTATATTGACGCTGTGCATGTTCATATAAAAGTCATATCCAGACAGATATGCAGACGCCTCAGTTTGCTTTATTAGGTTCAATTCATTAAATAAAGATTGATTCATTACAAGATTGCTCTGATTTGCAGCTCACTTGATGTACATTGTTGAGAAAAACGTGTCCATTTACATTGAAAATATTTTGACGAGACGTAATCGGTGTTAATTTGGTGTTCATAGGGCTGCGCAACACCTACATAAGTCTTTCATGGTAACTGACATACTGTAAACTGTTCAAAACCAGACGAAATGATGAAAATTGATGCTTGATATGCTTTTAGGAATGTTTATGGAGGTTTATGTAACTTGTCATGAAAGACTTATGCAGCCTTATGCAGCCTTATGAACACTGGCCTTCAGTTCTCTGAAGGCTGCCTACATATGGGCTTCAGAATATATGCATAAACACCCAGTACATGATTTCATGAGCAGCTTATGAAGAATTTACAAGACAAATTCACAAGCAAGACATAAAGGTTATTGTACTGAGGTATTATAAGGCCCTAAAACACTGTTATGAAGCTGTTATGTCTTTACCAGGTAATTAAAAAGCAAATCATAATTTTTCCCTCCTTCAAACTTTAGCAATTCATTTTTATGCATAATTGTTGTTTAATGACATCTTTTACAGAATTCATTCATTGTATATTACATGGACAAAAGTATTGGGACACACCTCTTAATCATTGATTCCAGGTGTCTCATTCAGTGCCATTGCCACAGGTGTACACAATCAAGCCTCTAGCCATGCAGTCTACCTCTCTTACACACATTAGTGAGAGAACGGGAGTGGGATCTGAAGAGCTCACTGAACTCCAGCGTGGTTCTGTATGTAATAGGAGACACCGCTGCACCAACAACAACAAGTCAGCTGGTGAAATGTCCTCCCTACTAGATCTTCCACCATCAGAACAGTGGAAGTGTTTAGGAGGAACCACAGAGAGCAGCTCAGCCACCGAGTGTCTGTCAGACTACGTAAAGTTACAGAGCGGGGTCAGGGCCGAGTGCTGAGCTCAGAGCAGAGTGCAGAAAAGTCTCCAACTGAGTCAATAACTGCAGCAGAGCTCCAGACCTGCTGCTGCTGGTAGAGCTTAGTGCAAAGGGGGAACCAGCTCCATATTAATACAGCCTATGGGTTTAGAATGGGATGTCCCAAATGCTCCTGTTTGTGTAATGTGTAGGTGTCCAAATACTTTTGTACATGTAGTGTATCATTGCTGTTGGAAGAAAACCATTACCCTATGTTTGATGTTTTTTGCTTTTTGAAGTGATGTGAATCTGGTAGTTGCTCTTGGTGTCAATGGTAATGAATGGACCAATAGAAATTCAGCAATAGAAATGCTCCGAAATGACGAAATTCATTTATATTGACCTCCGTTAAAAAAGTACTTCTCCTGTAAAATTGTCAGTTAAACCCACAGTGAAATCTCACAACAGGACCCACATACCATTCCTCTATATGCTAATCCCTGCTAGCAGCCACCAGCACCTGCTGTACAGCACAGCCTCTGTTTCCTCCCGCTCCATCACAAAGATACGCAAACACCTCCTCACACAAACAATGCATACACAAGTTCGCCCTATCTGGAAAAGAGGTCAAGCCCCATCTCCAAGTGGCCACTACATTAACCCTTATCTCCTCACCTCAGACCCTGGAATAACAAACGTTTTTGTTTTAGGGCCGGGATCCTGGCAAGTCCATCACGGCTGTCCGTGGGTGATTCATGCCTCTAGCTGGGGCGTCGGCCGAGTGGCCACTTGAGCAGATTGTTTCCTCGCGGTGGACCTTTGCGGCCCCACGTGCAGAGTTGATTGTGCTGAAGGATAGCATGCGTCCACCTCACTAGGGGAGAGGCTAATATGGTGGTTTTGGGGCTAGAATGCTAAGTATGCTCACAGGGTGGATGGTTGTGCATGGCTGCTGAAGTGATTTGCTGTCTAAAGGGTAACTACACTCCTAAAACCACACTCTTAAAAATAAAGGTGCTGAAAGGAGATGTAGAAGAACCACTTTGGTCTTTTGGAACCTTTCATTTGAGTAGGTCTGACTAGTTTATAGACATTGAAAGATTCTTTATGGAACCGAAAACTTTCCCTTTTTGGAGTCTTTTAAGTTTTAAGAATGTATTAAAAATATAACCATGGTCCAAAAGTTTGTGGACGCCTTTTCATCCACTGTTTCTTCCGAAATCAAGGATATAAATAAGCCGTTTTTCCACTTTTTGCTGCAACAACCTCTCCTACTTTTCATGGAAGGCTTTAACATTGCTGTGAGGAGCAATGCTTTGATTGCATTCAGCAATGAGAGCATTAGACAAATAAAGTTTTGACATTGGAGGATTAACCTTAACCCTAACCCTAGCTCTATCCCTCCAGAGAAAACAGTCCCAACTGTTGGGACCTGTATGGGTAGCCCAACTGGGAACTAGGAAGGTTTGTCCTCGGGTTCCACATTGGCCCTACATATAAATGCCCACCAGGGTCAGTGATGGGACCAGGACGGACTAACCATGAGTCCCATCAGGGATGTACACTGCACATGTGGCCTAGATGTGACCCATGTGTGATCAGGATGACCTGTAACAAAGTATGTACAAACCTACTCTGAGCCCATGCCCACCTGGAACCCACCTAGCCCACATTTCACCCATGTGAGGCCTACATGAGCATGTTGGCTGGGGTCCCACTGCTTTATACCCACCCTCCAGCCCGTGCTTGGCATTGAGCATGTTGACCATCATATTAGAATGAATGAGCAATACGGTGAGCATCCCATTCTACTGGTCAGAGCTTTTCTGTGGGGTTCATACTGTCAACCCTGTGTGAGCATTAATGCATTAATGGATGTGAGACACACAGTTTACTTGAGGCGCCAGAGTCCACTGTCTATGGCTGGGAAACACGGAGTTAAGTCCTCTGTGTTCCCTTTCTCAAAGCTGTCTCCTTTTTAATACACTGATCTTCTGACATTTCACATTTCTCGAATGGTCAGGAGAGGAAGAGGGGAAATGAGAAAGAGGGAATATGAGAGAGAACAAGAGATAGAGGGAAACAGAGAGAGAGAGAGAGAGGGAGATAAGGAATGGGCAGCGTCCCAGAGAAACTCGGCGTGGTCCTTCCTCTCTGACATCCTGAGGAGGAAGCTGTGGTTCTGCAGCTCTGCTGCCACAATCCCTCTGAGAGGCCTTGCAACCGGGTCAGAGCAGAGCGGCCCACACCAGCCTGCCCTTAACACTTTCATCCCATCCCACCCCTCCTCTCTCTTTCTCCCCTTACTCTTTAGGACACCCTTCCTTCCATGAAATCCAATGCTTTTCCACATCCATACACTCTTAAACATAAGAGGTTCTGAATGACCCTCAACTTCTTCATGGTTTCAGCTCTAATAGGTGCCACCAGAGGTGTTCTAACACAGCATCGCTCCAAATGATTTGACATGATACACTGAAAAAATGTATAATGCTAAAAAAAAGTTCTCACAGTAGTTCTTACAATCTTAAAGAACAACCGTTCAACCAGGAAAGGAACCATTCAAGCATTCAGATGGTGAAGTGGTTATGGGTTTCAATAGATGCCTTCACTAAAGAACCCTGGAAGAACCTCATTTTTAAGGTTTGTATGATTGTGGATTGTGAGTTTCCTCCAACATCAAGGGTATTAATATAGCGTTTGCCCCAGATTTACATTTACGGCATTTATCTGATGCTCTTATCCACTCGTATTACAGAGGTGGGCCAATGCAGTGTTAGGAGTCTTGCCCAAGGACTCTTAATGGTGTAGCGCAACATAGTCACCCTGACCTGGGGTAGCTCAGTGGCAGGTAGTGGTGTTATCTGTTGCAATACACCAATGATGGTGCAGTTTACAGCCTCCACTGTTCTGTAATGCATTTTCATTAGATGTTGGAAGATGGTGAGAAGATGTTCCAACTGAAGCTGACTGTGGAACATCTAATATGTTTGCTACACCTTTGTCCTCACCACACACATTCACTACCTGGAATCACGCAGTAATCATAACTATGGTCCTGAAAAAACATACCCACCAAAACATTATTTATAATATATAGGCAGTGGTGGCTCAGTGGTGGCTCAGTGGTGGCTTAGCGGTTAGAGCTCCGGGCTATTGAGGTGGAAAGGAGTGTTAACCACAGCGAGATTACAGTAGCTGACAGTAGATTTCTTAAATATTTGTTTCCTCATTATATTAGCTAGTAGCCTTTGTAAAATTTTAGCTAGCTAGCATTAGTATTAGCATTAGCATTACTTCTTATCAAATGTGCAGTGATGCAAATGGACCAATTTGTCACTGCCATAACATGCTAATGTTAATTCTGATAGCTGTAGCTAGTAAACTACATGTTCCACAATGCCACGTCACCAATTACTTCAGCTTGTGTTTTTTCCGAGCCACCTTTACCGTCGTTAAGTGTACGTTTCAGCCAGCCTGACTTATACTAGCTAATCTTTTGGTTTGTTGGACAATCTAGCTAATATGCTAGCTAACATCTTGCCCTAAGTAATATGAATGTATGATTATGACAAGTGGTCAGTCAGTCGTGTGTGTTTGTCAAATGGGCACTGATGCTAATGGATGAATTTGTCGCTGTCACAACATGCTAACGTTAATTCTGATAGCTGTAGCTAGTGAACTACATATCCCACAATGCCGCATTCACCAATTACTTCAGCATGCAGTTCTCCAAGCTGCCACACATTGAGTTAAACTTAGCTAAGTGCACATGCCAGCCAGACAGGTTGCATATTCACTACTGAGTAGTACTGCACTGCTGCACTTACCTGACCTATTGTGCCTATTGTCCTTTTTCATAGTTACCATATTATTGGACATTTTTCTTACTCTATGAATGCACATTTACAGTAGTGTGTTGTCCGATGTCCCAAAGCAGTGCCTGAACTTGAACCTCCATTCAGCTACAAGAGCATTAGTGAGGTCAGTGCCCATCAAGACATCTTGGTGGTGGTGTGCTGTCTCCTCAGGTTCTGGTGATTGTCCAAACCCTACTGATGACAAGTACGGCAAAAGAGAAGAAAACCACATTGACCACATTGACTGCAGTGCCTGGGGTTAAAGCCTTGCTCAAGGGCCCACCAGTGGCAGCTTAGTGGTCCAACTGCTAGGCCATCACTATCATGTGAAATGTCTTATATAAAAGATTTATGTGTATATTTCTATAAGATTCATATGAGAGTCTGAATGTATGAGGGTCCTCAGGTTTCAGATGAGGTTTAATCTCAAGACATAGTGTGATAAACAATGACTATAACAACTACATGGATGGTGCATGGGATGGTAAAAAGGACTGGGCCGCTTTTCTCAGCAGCTTTGTAAATCTAAATGGCATCGAGAATCAAATTACGGAAAGCTGTAGTACAGAGCAGAACCCAATACACTTTTTCTGAGGGCATGAGAAAGAAGACCTGAGAAGAACCAAGACTCATAAAGAAAATCTCTAAAACCATGAGAAGGAACCACTGAGAGGAACCAAAACTCATGAAGAGTATCTCTAAAAACCATGGTAAGGAATCACTGAGAGGAACCAAGACTCATAAAGAGTATCTCTAAAACCATGAGAAGGAAGCACTGAGAGGAACCAAGACTCACAAAGAAAATCTCTAAAACCATGAGAAGGAACCACTGAGGAGAACCTAGACTCACAAAGAGTATCTCTAAAAACCATGAGAAGGAACCACTGAGAGAAACCAAGACTCACAAAGAAATTTTCTAAAACCATGAGAAGGAACCACTGAGGAGAACCAAGACTCACAAAGAGTATCTTTACAATCATGAGGAGGAACCACTGAGAGGAACCAAGACTCCTATAGAAAATCTCTAAAACCATAAGAAGGAACCACTGTGAGGAACCAAGACTCATAAAGAGTATCTCTAAAACCATTAGAAAGGAACCACTGAGGGGAACCAAGACTCATAAAGAGTATCTCTAAAACCATTAGAAAGGAACCACTGAGAGGAACCAAGACTCCTATAGAAAACCTCTAAAACCATGAGAAGGAACCACTGAGAGGAACCAAGACTCCTATAGAAAATCTCTAAAACCATAAGAAGGAACCACTGAGGAGAACCAAGACTCACAAAGAGTATCTCTAAAAACCATGAGAAGGAACCACTGAGAGAAACCAAGACTCACAAAATCTCTAAAATCACAAGGAAGAACCACTGAGAGGAACCAAGACTCCTATAGAAAATCTCTAAAACCATAAGAAGGAACCACTGAGAGGAACCAAGACTCGTAAGAAGAAACTCCCCAAGATCAGGAGGAAGAACAACTCAAAGGAGTAAGATTTAAAAGTTACAGTGCCAAACTGTCCTAGAGAGCTACAATACAGCACATAAGCATTAATAGGAGGGAAACTGTGAGCGGTTATCAAATTAGAGGCCCACTGAGGACAAATGTCTGGTCATTGCTCTTTAAAAGGGATTACTTCTAGCTATTGCTGCTTAAAATGAGATTATTTGAAAGCAGCCTTCCTGACATTTACTTTTAAGCCCTCATGCACTTGCTTTAAACGTGAAATAGGACACACTGACGTTTTTACGCCCAGTCTTTAAGTTCTATAGAGGCTTTTTTTAACAGCCTCAGCCAGTGCAGGCCTTGTCAAAGCTGTAAAAGTGTCTCATCATATTTCCCACATAGCGTTTTTTTGTTTTTTTCGCTCAGCATTGCTCTATCCCACGTTCAGGCCCAGACCTCATGACTCCCCAGCCTAAAAACAATCATTGAGTGCATACTCTCTCTTTTTTCAGACTCAGCTTGAACAGTGTCATGCTCTGAGAACACAGACTCTGTTATTCTTCTCCCTCCATTCTGCTGTTCTTTTTTTTTTTTTTTTTTTTTCAGCCCATTCCTTCAGCAACACGGTTATCTGTCCTCCACATGCCTGGCTTACACAGCAGGGGTGTCTAAGAGAACAACAGTACCATGTCACACACACACTGGCTCCGATAAGCCACGCTGGTCCACTGTGGTTTCCCCTCTCTTCGCCAGCCTGCGGATGCCCAGCACAATGCCAGAGGCCGCATGAAAAGCGGGTGATCGAAAACAGGTTGTGCAGGAGGAGAAAAAAGAGGACTGCATGGAGATGGAGGGATAGGAGTGGAACAATGAGCTTTAAAGGTGAACGAGAGCCCGCTGCCCTTCTGACCCTCTCTGTTTTTCGCTTCATTATCCAATAAGAAGCAGCTACACAGACACAGAGTCACCCTTGATTTTCCCAGATGCTTCATTCTGGTTCTGACATGAGTGATGACGGTCGTAAAGACGGCATGGTTTTGATTCCATGTGAAAATCTGTCCTCTGAAATAATATATAATATAAATACACTATATAGGCAAAAGTATTGGGACACCTACCCATTCATTGTTTTAATCAAGGGTTTTCAAAAAGAGCTTGTCTCTAAAGTCTAGATTTTGGAGGAGCGTTAGTGATGTCAGGATGTTGGATGATGATCACCTTCCCACCTCATCCCCAAAAGTACTGGATGGAGCTCCATCATCCATCATTCCAGAGAACACAGTTCTTCCACTGCTCCATAGCTCAATGCTGGGGGCTTTATACCCCTCTAGCCCACGCCTGGCATTAGGCAGCAAGGTGCCAATAGGTTGGTGTGGCGCAACAGGTAACACCACTTCCTGCCAGTGAGCTACCATACCATGTGGGAGACTGGGGTTTGACTCCCGGTCTGGGTGACTATGCTGCGCTATACCAACACCATGAACTGGAAGCTGCCATCCAAAAAACAAGCCCCTGCTCCAAAACTGACCCAAAGTTTGCAGCTGAACCACTGATGGACAAAGCAAAAGCCTTGTGGAGGAAGGGTTATGGGATTAGGCAAAACTTGTTGGCCTTAGAGGTTTGTTTTGAGGAGTAATGGTAAGACATCTAGATGAAGAGATTACACCTTCCAGCCTAGCACCCGCTCGCTTAGCCCAGTTGGCCCTTCTTCCTTCTCAGGTCAGCTTCCATGCCTTGCACACTGCAATGCAGTCTTACTTACCTCCAGATACTCATAACGGGCCTTCCTCTGGTCCGCCTAGCATTAGCTTTTTTTTTAGCCTGGCTTCCAGAGTCCTATGCTAAGATGTATAGTAAGGAAGTAGAACTACCTCACTACTGTACTTAAGTATCTGTTTGTACTGGAGTATTATTCTTTTCTTCTACTTCCACTTTTACTTCACTGCATATTCTGGATATGTTTAATACTTTTACTCCGTTACATTGTTTATGTGCTGCATCGTGACTCGTTACGATTATAAAAACTGTAAGAATCATTTCAAACCCACATTATCACCTCCAGAGCACTAGATGGCGCTGTCACCGAGTTCGATGAAGCCGCTTCAGCATTGAGCAGATCAAGCGATCGAGCTCGAGTGAGGACACTAATGCTAGAGATCTGTTAGTTTATCTCCAGATGGAAAAAAAGAACCACCAGAAGAACCTCCTCCATCTTCACCTCCTGCAAATACTCATATGTGTGGGAACAGCCTGAGCTCTTTCAGCTGTAGTTGAGTTTACAGAGAGTGAAGCTCAGGGGTTTGAGCTGCTCTCCTCACTGGTTTTACAGATGAAACTCTTGTATGTGGCGGGTTGAGTCAGGTCTTCTACAGTCCCGTCCTTCTACTACAGCCAGAGGAACTGAGACAGTCCTTAAGTCTGAGCTTCTGAACTAATATAAACACTGATACCCAAACTTTTGACTGCTTTCTGTAAGAACTACAGAACACAGTACTGTACTTTTACTTGCAGTACTTAAGTAGTACATTTTAGATTAAACTACTTGCAGTACTTAAGTACCAAAAATGTAAAATTTTACTAAACTTCAGTACTTCAGTACTTCCACTTAAGTCTGGAGCTTAAAGACACGTCTGCTTCTACTCATTTCACTTTTCTGATCGAGCTCCTGTACGTTTACTCAAGTCTGGCTCTCTAGCACTTTCTACATGTCTGCTTCTCTGAAGTAGCCTTCCAGTAAAATCCCAATGTTGAGTAAAATCAATGTTGAGGCGGCTTCATCGAACCCGGTGACAGCACCATCTAGCGCTCTGGAGGTGATAATGTGGGTTTGAAATGATTCAAATTGTTTTTAGAATTGTAGGGAGTAACGATGCAGCACATAAACAATGTAACGGAGTAAAAGCATTTTTTGGGGGGGCAGTGGTGGCTGTTGATAACCGGGTTGTGGGTTCGATTCCCGGGCTCGGCAAGCTGCCACTGTTGGGCCCTTGAGCAAGGCCCCTTACCCTCTCTGCACCCCGGGTGCTGGAGTTGGCTGCCCACCACTCTGGATGTGTGTGTGTACTCACTGCCCCTAGTTCACTAGTGTGTGTGTGTGTGTGTGTGTGTGTGTTCACTACCACAGATGGGTTAAATGCGGAGGACACATTTCGCTGTACAGTGTACGTGCACCTTTACCTTTTAGCTGTTGCATTTACCCTCTGAAGGCTGTTGCTAATGGGCTGGGTTTATGTAAATGTTGGGGGGGGGGTTAAAATAACGAGTCAAGTCAATGTTATGTAACAGTTTTGAGATTTTGGAATCGGCTCTTTTTGTAGCTTTGTAGTGTTTTGGTTTTGCCAAATATTCTTTGGATGGAGAAACATCAGGAACAGCATTTGAAGTTCATGGTTGGTCACGTCCGTGTACTGAACTCTAAGGATTCAACTATAAAGGAGAACAGTGCTTACTAAGAGCTCTGATCATGAATATATGAGTATATATATATATGAGTCAGGAGTTAGCTATGAAGTCAACAGCTGCTTCATGAGAAACGTGAGCACATTCCAATTTACGAAGCACTTTCAGTCGTATGTGCTCTCCTCCAGACCAAAAACACACACTTTATATGTTCAGAGGACTGAAAATACCTTTGTCCTGTCTCATTAGTTCCACACACACACACACACACCGACACACACACAAGTACTCCCTGAACAGTCATGGAAATCTCTGCAATACCTGACCTGCGGAGATGTGCTATGAAACCAGATCTGCTGTACACTGAGACACTGAGGCTCAGCTGCACGATGATAAAGTGCCTTTATAATTCCTTTGACTGTCTCATAGGACGTGTATGCATGTGTGTGTGTGTGTGCAGAGCCAGTGTGCCTGCTTCTTGTAAAGAGAAAGAGTCATTTGGGATTTTACTGGAAAATGGAATAATAAACATATTTATTAGCAAAGTCTCCTCCTGCCATACAGTGCTACCAGTCTGGGAGAGTGGAGGCTAGCATGAGCTTCCACCAAGACACACTGGAGGTCCACCAGATGCTTTGGGAACTGCCATTGGTGCTCGACACGTTTGGAGGCCGGAAGGCTAGCGTCACGCTGATTGATGGAAAGAGAGAGAGAGAGAGAGAGAGAGAGAGAGAGAGAGAGAGAGAGAGAGCGAGGCCAACTCTCTGGGACTCCCAGGCATGGATGGCTGTGGCATCTCCAGGAGCTGAACCTGAAAACTCCTAATGACCGAGCAAAGACAGTTACACCATTTGGAGACACAAGGAAAGAAGCAAGTAGCAACCTCTGCTAAACGTATTGAACCTCCTAGACTTCCTGGAAGTACTCTTGAAAGAGGAGGGTCTTCAGTCAGCATTTGAAGGCGGGTCCCGGGTGGTCCAGCGGACTAAGGCGCTGTGATCAGAGGATCACTGGTTCAAATCCCAATCACAATTGGCCTTGCTCTCTCTCACATCACTCAAGTGCAGCACTGGCCGGGTATATGGCGCTTCCCTCCAGGGGCGTTGGTTGTCTGGTGGTGTCGCACCAGCGGCCAGCTGCACACGTGTCGGAGGGGGTGTGTGTTGGTCTCGCCCTCATTAAAATGGGTAAAAATCAGAAATACATTTATAAATAAATTCTGCATTTGAAGACAGAAAGTGACTTTCAGGGAAAGTTCGTTCCACAGCTTAGGTGACAGGTCAGCTCTAGATGTCGTTAATGATTAGTCATTAATAGGGTCATAAACGTCACAGAGCATAAGGGGTTACATTAGTTTCCCCATAAGCAATATAAAAGGTACTCTTTGATGACCATAGATCTTCTTAATTGCATGCTTCAAGTGCCAAATTATCTTCATTCATCATTTTAAGGATTTTTGTATCATCTTATTGTTTTGGATATATATATATATATATATATATATATATATATATATATATATATATATATATATATATATATATGTGTGTGTGTGTGTTTGTTTGTTTGTTTTTTCATCCATTCTTGCAGTGAATTCTAGAAGTTTTACAAACTTGTGTAATAAAACAAAGTCAAGGAAAGTCAGTTTGTGTGTCCTGAACTCTCATTATTCAGCTATGCTAAGGTAAATACAGTTTTCTCATTCTGGGGCACCATTAAGAATTCTTTTATATTTTTTTTTCCCCACATATCCTATTCATGCCCTGAACTGACCTCTTAGACATCAACATAATTTTTCTCTAGTTTTCCTACGAATGTTGCATAATTTGCTCTTTGGTTAGCTTAGATTATCTTCATTTTATCTACATAATTTTAAGGATTTTTGTATTAACTTTTTATATAATATAAAAATAAGGTAATACAAGAATCTTTAAAACTATGCAGATAAAATGAAGATTATAGGATATATATATATATATATATATATATATATATATATATATATATATATATATGTGTGTGTGTGTGTGTGTGTGTGTGTGTGTGTACTGTTTTTCTCATCCATTGCTGTAGTGAATTCTAAAAGTTGTACAAAATTGTATTAAATTTTATAAGGAACAAAGTCAGGGAAAGTCAGTTTGTCCGTGTACTGAACTCTCATTATTCAGCTATGTTAGGGTAAATACAGTTTTCTCATTCTAATGCACCATTAAGAATTCCTTTACCTTTTTTTTTACATATCCTACACATCCAGTACTGACCTCTACGTACATGTCTACTGACATCATCATAAAGGTGGGGCAGTGGTGGCTCAGCGGTTAGAGCGCCGGGATATCGATAACAGGGTTGTGGGTTCGATTCCCAGGCTTGGCAAGCTGCCACTGTTGGGCCCTTGAGCAAGGCCCTTTACCCTCTCTGCTCCCCTGTGTGTGAGTGTGTGTTCACTACCACAGATGGGTTAAATGCAGAGGACACATTTCACTGTACAGTGTACAATGACAAATACATGCACCTTTAAGATATAGATATCGAGACAGTTTTTCCTACAAATGTGGGACATTTACTTTTTGATGATCATTTAAATTTTATGTAAATCGATAAGTACATAATTCCTTATCTGTATATTTATAAAATTATATATTTTTTCCATGCCTGTAGAACATTTTAGGAAATTATATGAATGTATAAATGTACACATTTATCTTATTTTTAAAAATGCTTCATTTTGGGAAAGTCTGGATTATCCATATCAAAGTTTTTTTTTTCTTCATATCAATTTCCTAGTGCTCTCTTCAAATGGACACTTCACCATAATCAGGGCTCAGGGCTTCTGGGTGAACAGTACAGGTCTGCGGTGCGCCCTCTGCTGGAGGCCGGCTGCTCTGTCAGTGAAGTGTCTGAATTGGGTGATAGAGGACAGGATATTGGCTTCCTCGGCGGTTTATTTGCCTTCCGGCTTCTTGTTTTGCTCTCCCACAGACGGAGTGCGGCAAAGGAGAGCGAGCGGGGCAGTGAAAGGGGTGGGACGTCTGAGGGGCTTTTTTTATTTTATTTTATTTGCGCGAGGGCCTCGGCCTCGGCCTCCAGCATTAAGGAAGGAAACTGGAGCAATCTGGGGGTGTTTGGTAACCACGGCGACAGCCCACCAAGCTGGGTTAAAGCAACACAGCCGAACAAAAAGCGTGTCTGTCTGCGGCGCAAAGTGAAACAGCTCCTGTAATTAAACGGGATAATGTGGCGGGAGAGAGGAGAAGAAGTGTGTGTGTGAGAGAGAGAGTGTATGTGTGTGTGTGTGTGTGTGTGTGTGTGTGTGTGTGTGTGTGTATGTGAGTATACATGAAGGTGGGTTACGACCCTGGTCAAGTCACTTGAACTCTTGACACCAGCACCAGGTTCAGCTGTAACAACATAATCAAGGTGTGTGTGTGTGTGTGTGTGTGTGTGTGTGTAGTATAGGGGCTCTAGTTCATCCTAGTTCTACCTCATAACCCCTATGACCCAAAGTAATTGGCTGTTATCTCCAGCGCTCTGAAAGCATTAGCCCCCGCCTCGCTTGTGTTCGGCCTAAATCTGCTGATTTGATTGAATTCAACTCAATTAATCTTTAATTATTCCTGCAGGGCAAATTCAGGGCATCAAAACAGTGAGGACATGGTAACGAATATAACCAGGGAAGACGCAGGAATTCAGCAGGAGTGCGGTCATTTGTATGGAGTCCTGCGTCCGAAACCGCAACTTTACAGGAGAGGGTAAAAACCTCCTTAACTTTCAATAGAAGTCAATTCCAAAAAATAATTATGGAAGTGATTTTGGAGCATTTCTATTGGTCCGTTTCTCATTAATTTAGGACACACTGTAAAGAACAACTGCCAGATTTAGATTATGTCAAAAAGTTTAAAAAGTGGCAAACATTTGCACAGGTGATCGGACCAATTGTTCTGGAAGGACGGACTCATGCAAAGCACCAAGGGTGGCTTGATGTAGATGAGCCATCAGCAGTGGGCCAAGTCTCGGAGATGCCCAAGCTGACACATGTCCCATCGCTTCATGTGCATGTGAAGAAAATAATAAAATAAATAAATAGATAAATAGCAGCATTGGTCATCATCTTTACAGGGTATAGACGCACCGGTGAACCTCACCATGACCACACATACACACCAATGCTGCTGGGGGGCTTTTATTTATTTATTTTTTTATCATTATTACTGTTTCAGTAGCCATGATGCAGCGGCCTATCTGTGTATGTGTCGGGTGGTCTAACTGCTCTACTTTCCCCGTCCTTACACACAGGATGTCTCCTTTGGGATGGTGATGGTGTTGGAGTACGACTGGAGATCATTCAGTATAGATATAATAATAATATTGATGGGGGGGGGGATGGATTCCCTGTGCAGAGGGTGGTGGTGTGTTCTGTACTGAGCCGGGCTGTAAAAAAGTGTAGCTATTTCAAAAATGCAGATGTTTTGGACATATAATTAATAAACTTAGTTGATTCTGAGAGAGGAAGAATGAACTAGATTAAATATTCAAGAGTTTACTGTCATGTGCACAGCAGAAACAAACAGTTCCACTGTACAATGAAATTCTGACTATGCATAATCATATTAATATTAATATAAAATGACAAAAACAGAATAAGTATATATATATATATATATATATATATATATATATATATATATATATATATATATAAAGTGAAGTGAAGTAAAAGAAAAATGAAGTACAGAAAGTTACAGAGTAGAGTACAGTCTGGGTGCTGCTGTGGTGGTCAATCACCTGTGGCCAATATAAGCATATCATGGCAAGCGGAAATCCAGTCCACATCTAGTCCATATGCAGTCTTACGGCAGCGTTTATCCACGACTGGTCAAATGACAAGTGCTGTTGATTGTGTAAATAAGTTCACATCCTCTGAGTGGCCTAGCCAGTCTCCAGACCTCAACCCCATAGCAAATTTGTGGAGGGAGTTGAAAGTCTGTGTTTTTTTTGTTTTTTTTTTACTCTATATCATATATTTCATATATATTTTTTCCTTTTTTGTGAGTAGGCAGATGTCAAAGCATTTCACTGCTAGTTGCTCAATGTATAACTGAGTATGTGACAAATAAACATTGATTTGATTTGATCATTATTATTAAGTTATTTCCTCATTTGATCTGCTTAAACAATTGGTTCTATAAAAGGCCCAAAAAGGTTCCACTGTCCCCATCAGTCAAAGCCCCTCTCTTCAGTACTGTGTAGAATCTTTCTGTTAAAAGCGTGGTCTAGGATGTGACTGTGGGGATTTACAGTAGACATCAATCTCATGTTTAAGCCACACCCACAAACCCAGACAGATTTTTAGGAGTTCTAAATACAGACGCAGAAACAGATACAGATGATGGCGCTGCATTGTATCCCTAGTGTTTAGTCTGTGGAAAGTGTGTGCTGAATATGCATCTTACACTACATGTCTAAAAGTTTTCGGACACCCCTTCTAATGAATGCATTCAGCTACTTTAGCCTCCACCCATTACTGACCCTGATGTGCAAGTACACACATACACTGTCTTGTCTTGTCTCTCTCTCTGTCTGTCTCTCTCTCTCTAAATATGAACCTATTTGCACCATGCTGCCTAATGCCACTATAAAGCCCCCCAGAATTGAGCTGTGGAGCAGTGGGACAACTGTGTTCTCTGGAATGATGGATGGTGGAGCTCCATCCAGTACTTTTGGGATGAGTTGAGGGGCTGGGGATGATGAGGTGGGGTGGTGATCATCATCCAACATCCTGACCTCACTAAAGTTCTTCTCAATGAATGCAATCAACTCCTCACAGCAATGCTTCTCCGAAATCTAGTAGAAGGCCTTCTTCTTTTTTAATATCCTTAATTTCAGAAGAAGCAATGAATGAGCGAGTGTCCCAATACTTTTGTCCAGATAATGTAATGACAGTTATCCGTAGCTAATTGTCACCACAGGGCTCACAAGCCCATACTCACGGATCACTGTCGCTGACCCCAGTCTGGACCGTGCTGTTATCCTCAACCTACTGATAGACACTGTGTACCAGGCCCAGCCTAATGTTCTTGCAGCCCCACACAGGTTACACACACAGGCACACACACACACACTCACACTCACACACACTCACACTCACACACACGGCACTTTCACTTCCCTCTCTGCAGTGTTTCTCTGCTCCTGAAGGAGTCTCAGGTGCTGCTGACGAAAGTTCTGGCTGTTACCTCTAAAGCTTACAGTGATGATGGATGAGGTCAGGTAGATGTAGTGTGTGTGTGTGTGTGTGTGTGTGTGTGTGTGTGTTAGCAAATGTGTGGGTCAAAAAAGTGGGTGGGGGTTACCAAAGTCTAGACGGCCAATTTAACAAACTGAAATTTAAAACTCTCTCTCTCTCTCTCTCTCTCTCTCTCTCTCTCTCTCTCTCTCTTTCTCTCTCTCTCTCTCTCTCTCTCTCTCACTCTCTCTGTCTCTCTCTCTCTCTCTCTCTCTCTCTCTCTTTCTTGAGCTGTTTCTCTCACTCTATCTCTCTTTCTTTCTCTCTCTCCTTCACTTTGTCTCTCGCTCCTTTGGTCTTCGCTCTCTCTCTATCTTGCTCTTTTCTCTCTCTCTCTTTCTCTCATTTGCTTTCTCTGTCTTGCTCTAGCTTTTTCACTTACATGCTTCTTCTGTCTCTCTCCCTCTCTCTCTCTCTCTCTCTCTCTCTTCCACTCTCTATCTTTCTCTCTCGATCTGCTTCCCTCTCACTATCTTGCTCTCGCTCTTTCTCTCTCGCTTCTTTCCTTCTCTCACTCACAACTAATCTGTTTCTCTCTTTTCTCTCCCTCTCTTTATTCTCTCTCTCTCTCTCTCTCTCTCTCTCTCTCTCTCTCTCTCTCTATCTCTCTTTCTGACTCTCATGAATTTGCAAGGCTCTCTCAGTACTGCAGGTCAGAAAGTGTCTGGAAACTCTACGTCCAGACCGGGCAGCAGACGGAGCAGAGTGTGTGCTGGAGCTGAGTGTTTAGTTTGAGTTGCCTGTTTAGTCTCTGTGTCCGAAACGCGCTGACCATACAGGAGCTGCGTCGGCCCTCTTCTACAAACTCAGCAGCAGACTGGACAGACCTCTGGGCTCCAGAGCACTCTCAAAAGCTCCTGTACTGTCCAATGACGTATTAACACAGCGACACTACTGTTGAGCTCAGAGGGTGGAATACACTTTATTATTGCTAAAATATGGATTAAATCTCATAATTAACTCTCATTCTCTTACACACACACACACACACACACAGCTCTTAGCTCTTAGCTCTTAGTTCTTAGCTTAATCCGGCCCAATAACTGATCGTCCATTTATCTCTTAAAATATTTTTGAAGCTTTTTGTCTATTAAAGCTTCTGAGTTCGAGCTTCGATGTGTTTGAGGCGAAAGTTCTCTAAACTGCGCTGAGATATTATAAGAAAATAAAGCTGGATTCCTCTTGACAGTTTATTAGGCACACAACACAAAGGTGTTCTGCTGTCTACTGCATGATTACTGTTATGATTAACTCCATTAAACCGTTTCAGCTTTTAAAGTTACATATATTATATTATTATAGAAATATATTATACAATATTATTAAGACATTGTAAGCCATTTAAAAGCACTTTTAAAGCCACATTTAATTCATATGAATTCAAAGCACCATTATTTCTCAGTCTAACAGCAGCTTCCAAAAAGGTCAGGCCAACCCCCCACCCCCCTCTCCCATTCATCCATGCTCTTGATTTCCACTGCATTCTTATCATATAACTCTTCTGAAATGAGGTTGAAGTTGCGTTTCCCGCGGGACGATCCGCCAGGCGCTCCTCTTCCAGCGGGCCGCTCCTTCCCTTCCCTTTCCTCCTCCCCACGCCTCCCAGATATCATTATGCAGAGGAAATCCATCACTGAGGGGGCAGAGCCGGCCGTGGGACGGCCTCTTTGTTTTATTAGTGTTATTCCTGGCAGCGGACGCCACACACACTCCCGTGTGCCGTTGACCAGAGGTCTCTACCCAGATGGCTGCAGCGGCGCAACCGACTGTGCAACAAACACACATCGTTCAGGCGTCCCGGCCAGCTGGACCCAGAGCCGGGGAGGAGAGCCAGCCGTTCTTGTTCTCCCTCTCTCTCCCTGTCTCTCTCCCATGCCGGCCTGTTCTATCCCGGCCATTAACCTTCTGTCATTCTATCAGAACTTTTAGAGGAGACCACAGTGGGTGGGTCGGTCTATCTTATCTGTCTGTTGGTATATCTGTCTACCTAGCTATTGTTTGACTACCTGTCTCTACTAGAAAGCTTTAGAGCATTGCTGTGAGGATTTGATTGCATTTAGCAACAAGAACATTAAGGGCTTAGGATGTTGGATAATCCCCCCCCCCATCATTCAAGAGAAAACAGTTATTCCACTGCTCCACAGCTGAATTCTGGGGGGCTTTGTACCCCTCTAGCCCACGCCTGGCATTAGGCAGCATGGTGCCTAGAGAGTTTTGTCTATATATTTGGCAAGAGAAGGTTAAGGGTCTTGCTCAAGGGCCCCACTGTGGCAGCTTGCAGAGACCCCACTACTCTGTCATCAACAACCTGGTGCTCTAACCGCTGAGCCACCACGGACCCATATACATGTGTGTGTGTGTGTGTGTGTGTGTGTGTATGATAAAAGCATACAGTACAACATTCCTATTCAACTGCTGGGAAAAGCCATGGACTGTCAATTTCCGTCATCAAGCTTTCATTGTTAAAACCGCCTCATTTTCCATGTTTGATATAGTCCATTTGGTGAGTCTGATTGCATCGCCCTTTGAGAAGAAAATAATCTGGGTGGGAAAGTGTGTGGCACTCCGGTTCACCCTGCTTTTACTTCCTCGTTCTTTCTTCAACATAATGTGTTTTACTCTAACATACACTCACACTGTGCTGTGTGTCAGCAGGAGGCATGCATTTCAGTGCGAGTTCCCATAAGAAAGCGTGTTGAGCAATACCACATTGCTCTATACGGCCCTTTAAAAACACCTAAGCAAATACAAGCCTGGCTCAGATTTAGGCAGTCATTTCATCTCGTGTTCTATATTTAATTCTTTATTGCTTGGCATAATAAAACAGAACCAGGGCAACAGTGAAATCTGTTAACAAATCACTCTGAGCCTCAGAGTCATTCTTTCTGCTGCAAATTTCCACCCATTTCCCTACCGCACACCGGCTGACACATTCCTGCCCCAGCTGATGAGGTGCTGGTCAGCGGCCACAGGGCAAGAACAGAGGAGGAGGAGAGGAAAAAGCTGGGCTGAGTCAAATATGTGTAGCACCCTTCACTAAAATTAAACATACCCTGTTTACTGGACAAGAACATCCTCCACTCACTGGACCCTAATGCACACTGCTCATTATGCCAACACACACTTGGTGGAGATCAGCACATACTGCTCAGAGTGCTCCAACACACAGTCAGGTACAAAAGTATTTGAACGGTGACGTAATGTTTCGTAATGTTGCTTCTGTGTGTACCGGCACACTGGATTTAAAGTGAAGGGATTGGACACAGTCCAACACAGTCCCTCCATTTTCACAGGCTCTTAAGTGGTCATTTCTATTGGACCTGTGTCATTTGACTTAATCCAAGCAGAGAGTATTGATGTGTCCCCTTTAAAATTCACCCTGGTACTATTGTACTAGCAGTTACCTCATCAATAGACACCAATAACCCAGTTTCAATAGCCTCCTTCCAAGTGCCTCCACCATGTTTGACAGATGATGTGGTTTGCTCAGATCACAAGCCTTTCAATTCCTTCTCTATACTTTTCTGTTCCCTTCATTCTGGTTCAAGTTAATCTGGATTTTATCTGTCTAAAGAAACTACAAAGCACTCGTTGGTCCTCAATGCACATCACCCAGTGGGCCTTAACACACACTACCCAAAAGGCCCCAACACACACTCCTCAAAGAGCCCTAAATCACACTTCTGAGTGGGCCTTAACACACACTTCACAAAGAGCCCTAACACACACTTCTGAGTGGGCCTTAACACACCCTTCACAAAGGGCACTAACACACTTCACAAAGGGCTTTAACACACACTTCTCGATGGGCCCTAACACACACACTCTTCAAAGAGCCCTAAAGCACACTTCTGAGTGGCCCATAACACAAACTTCTCAAAGAGCCCTAACACACACTTCTCAAAGAGCCCTAACACACACTTCTGAGTGGGCCTTAACACACACTTCTCAAAGAGCCCTAAAACACAATTCTCATTGAGCCTTAACACACACTTCCTAAAGAGCCCTAACACACACTTCCTAAGGAGCCCTAACACATACTTCTCAATGGGCCCTAACACACACTTCCTAAAGAGCCCTAACACACACTTCTCAAAAGGCCCTAATGCAGACTTCTCAGTGTGCTCCAACACACACCTTTCACAGACATCCAACACACCACACTAAGTGGGCTTTAACACACATTACTCAAAGAGCCCCAACACACCTCCCACTAACTGGACTCCAACACATACAGTGCATTGCTCTTTCTGTACACTCCCTTAGGGGCAGGGGACGAGAGAGAGAACAAGAGAATTAGAGAGAGAAAGTGAGAGAGAACTTCAGACAGATAGAAAGAGAGAGAGGGAGGTAGAGAGACATAGAGAGGGAGGCCTGGCAAAGGTTACACTCCAAAAGCAAAAAGCAGTCAATAACAGGAACTCAATCATAACTGCCCTGGTTTCCGGAAAGCTCCACATACACTCGACTGCCCAGTCCAGTGTCGGCCTCACGCCAGCCTTGGCCGGCGCTCCCAGGCCCTAGTCCTCCTGAGGACACACTCGTTTGGGCCTCGCTTCGGCAGAGGTTGCCCGGTGTTCTCATTCAGACACGTTTCACTGCCCCGCTGCTGCCCTGTATTCAGCCAAAGAAAGCACCAGACTAGCTTATAAAGGTGCGTCAGCAGCACCCGGCGAGTGGATGGCAGAGCCGGAGTGACTTCCAAAACGAGCAACATGTGGGAAAATTGTTTTCTGAGACTGCGGTAGAACATAGAGCAGAATGGAAGACTGAGTAAATCAGCTCTAACGATGGGTTCTGCGGAGTTAGAGGGGATTATTGGAGCATAGGAGGGAGGCCTTGGTTTGGGCAGTTCTTTAACTTTTCACACCTACTGAAAGTCTTCTTGGATTGTGCCGCTGCTTCCTTGTGTCTGAGACAGTGTATATTCTCATATTCACACCTCTATTTATGAATATTGTGTTGCTTTAAGCAATTGCATGCCAGCTCTACCCAGTTCTGAAATCGCTGACTATTATTTTCCTTTCCAGAAAAAGAAGAAGATAAAAGTACTAGTATTCACAAAAGTTTCAATTATGAGAAACCACATGCTTGGGTCTTGCTGGGGTTCTGGCTAGCATTTCTGCAATGCTTAATCATGGCTAATGCCTTAGCCACTAAAGGGCCTCAATAAAATAATAGAAATGAATCCAGTGGAGTTGAGATGTTGTGTCCTGCTTGTGTTGATAACTGGTGCTGATGACTGAAAAGCTGTAATCAATCCCTGAACAAACATATTCGTACATGTTTTACAATTCACAAGGAGCTCCCGTCCACTGGTGGCGCTATTTTGTCAAATACACACTGCCACCAACACCGACTGCCATGTACTTGAAGGACAATTGAGAAAACAGTGATGCCACAGCATTCTGCTTTATGTAGCTTGTATAAAAAAAGCCATTCATGGATGAAATCTCCTGCAGAAACTGTAAGAATTTCACATTCTGCTATAGTTATGGTTAGGTTTCGGGTTCAGTTAGGTTTAAGTTATGGTTCAGGTTAGGTTTAGGTTAAGTTAAGCCTGTGTTTAGGTTAGAATTGGGTTTAGGTGTAGTAGGTTAAGCTTAGGTATTAAGTTGAGGTGTAGGTTAGGTTAAGTTTAGGCTAGAGTAAGGTTAGAATTAGGTTTAGGTGTAGAGGAAGTTAATGTTAGTATTAGGTTTAGGTGTGGTAGATTAAGTTTAGATGTAGGTTAGGTAAAGTTTAAGTTATATTTATGATTAGGGTTTGGGTTCAGTTAGGTTTAGGTTAAGGTTCAGGTTAGTTTAATTAAGTTTAAGCCTGTGTTACGTTTAGAATTAGGTTTAGGTGCAGTAGGTTAAGTTAATGTGTAGGTTGATGCATAGGTTAGGTTAAGTTTAGGTTAGGTAAAGGTTAGAATTCATTTTAGATGTTGGGTAGGTTAAGATTAGGTTAGGTTAAATTAGGTTAGAATTAGGTTTAGGTGAAGTAGGTTAATTTTAGGTTTAGGTTGAGGTGTAGGTTATGGTTAAGTTTAGGTTAGGTTATGGTTAGAATTAAGTTTATGTATAGTATATTAAGTTTAGGTTTTGGGTTGAGCTGTAGGTTATGGCTAAGTGTAGGTTAGGGTTTGAATTATGTTTAGTTGTAGTAGGTTAAGTTTAGGTTTAGATTGAGATTTAGTTAGGTGAAGTTTCATGTCCACTAAACAAGATCAGTGTGGACAGCAGAATTGCTAAGAGGAAGACATTGTTCTCCATAAAGTGCACTGCCTCCTTCTGAAGTTCGCTCAAATCTGCTGGAAGAATGTTTTGTACAGTATCATGGTTTGAGGCTGCTGTCATTATTAATACACCTATACATTCTGGATTGTACCAGCAAATCCTACAAGTGAATGTCAGAGTATTTATCTGTGAAGTGTAGCTTAACTGTAAGTTGGTCATGTAGAAAAACAATGGGCCTCATTCACCAATCGTTCATAAGAATAATTATCCTTTTAAACCCCACTTATGAAATAGTTAAAGCAGGAGAAATTACATATTTTGCAATGTCTAGACCTTAACCCAATAGAAATGCTGAGGAAGGTCCTGAAAAAAGCAGTTCATGCAAGGAATCCCACCAACAGCAGTGATTTGAAGCAGTTTTGTAAGGGGCAAAATGAGCCAAAACTGCTCCCATCCATTGTTTAGGATTGGCCGTCAGTTTCTAGACAAGTTTGGGTGGTTATGGCTGCTCAAGGGGTCCCAGCAGTTGCTGAAATCAAAGATTTACATACTTTTCCTGACAAAGATACTTCTGTAGTAACACTCACATAGCACAAGCTCTCTGAAACGTTAGTGCAGATCTCTCGTCTGGAATGTAGATAATGAGGCTAAACGCCACAGTATTACAACCCAGCCCATTTTCATTTTGCTCCTTCTTGCTCTTCCCCAAGCTTGGAAGTGGGGTGGGGTCCCAGTCACTTTATTAGGGTATTCCAAAAAACAGCTCATCAAATAATCCACCCATCCACTGCTTTCATTGGGAGAACTAAAATAAAAACCAGCATGTTCCACACTGGCTGGCCTTTTTTACACCAGGTAAGACATGGCCAGAGGAGAGACATGTGATTTGCTGCTCACGGCACTGACCCTACAGTCAGTAGGTATCAGACTGAACCTTCAATGCCATTAATATAATACACAACAGCAGCAGCAAATCCGGAGTCCGTGGAATGTGTGTTGTGAGCTGATTCCCTGTCACTGCTGTACAGAGTGATGACAGACTCACTCAATCTGCATCACTGGAGCGCCACCCGCTGGCCACAAGCCACTGTGAAATGCTTTGGTCATTTGTACAAATGATATCCCACAGAGAACACATACCCATTCATGATCACATACAACACACACTAAGCCTACTAGTTTCACATCCCTCACTTTTCCATTGTCCT